>NW_007734991.1:18859-30286 GCF_000696425.1 Galeopterus variegatus
AACCACAAAAGTTTAAAAAAAAAAAAAAAAAAAAAAAAAAAAGAGGACACGATTTTTTCCTAGCATGCACTTCTCTGAGTTTTCTCCTTTTCCATGGTTACTTGATATTTTGAGTGTTGGTTTTGGGGCAAGATGACATTATTTACATAAATGTCAAGTTGTTTTCTGGTCATCCTGGAGTTGCAAACTTGCCATGAGATATGTACCATCCAGACCCTGAGAAACCGAGGAAGACATCAATAAAGCTATGGTGATTCCATCCTAAAGCAAATCAAAATCCTGTAAAACCCTAAGATAATATTGAGTATGAGAACAGAAGCCAGAAGGAGCCTTAGCGAGAATTTGCACCTGGCCCCTTACATGTCCCCCTACCTCCTTCTTCTCATTTCCCACATTCCATTCCCTCAACCTCCTCTCTTCTTTAATGCCCCCTCCCCCCACCAGTAAATCTGAGTCTTTGAGGTGGTTTTAGTCTGTCAGTCTCCTTGAGGATTGCCAGAGAGATGGGTTAGCCTAACATTTCTCCCGAGGTCACTGGTATTCCTGAATAAAAGCAGACTTCCATTTTTCTCCAACATTTGACTTTTGCATTATTTGTTTTTTGTTGGGGCAGGCAGCTGGACTTGGGTTCTGTAATAGATTTTGGTAAGCCAAGCCAAGGCTTTTGTTTAGGGTAGCTGGACATGGATTTGGTAACAAAAGTTGAAAAAAAAATTGAGGTGCATGATACAAAAAGCCTAGATTGCTGTGAAGACACCGTTGGTAGAAATATGAATAATAAAGATAGTTCTGGTAAAGTAACAGAAGAAAATGAAGAACGTGTTTTTGGAAACTGGAGGAAAGGTGATCCTGTTACAAAAAGACAGAAAACTTGGCAACTGTTGGGGGGAAAGTAGAACTTTTAAGCAATAAACTTAGATATTTAGCTGAGGAGATTTCCAAGCAAAGCGTGGAAGGTGTAGTTTATAGTACAATTTCAGATGAAGGAGATAAATCGAAGAAGAAACTATTAAACAATTTTTTTTTAAAAAGCAAGCAGTACTCGATGACTTAGAAGACTCTTGTCCTACCCACATTGCCAAAGATGCTGAAGTTAGGAAGTCTGCTGTTGGAAAAGCATTCTCTGGAGACAGAACCAAGGGTGTGGCTGGAGAGCCGTTTACTGAAGGGATTAAGTGAGTGACTCATGGAGCCCATCAACCATCTTAGCAGAAGGGAGAAGTAGAGATGGGATATTCAGGAAGCATCTGTTGAGAATCCTCTTATCTAGTAGTGTGAACCTCCGTAAATTATACAGGAGACTGACAAGGTTTTTGAGAATGTTACATTAGCAGGAACATTACCAGCTTTGACTGAAAGAGACTGTCATTGGACTTTCAAAATTCTAGAAGCAGGCAACAGGCTGATAGAATTACATGGCTGAAAATGTGTGACTCTTCAAGAAAAATGAATACTGACTCTGAAGAGAGTGCTGTGAACGCAGAGGCAGGGGCCCACAGGGCCTCCGCGGGTGCAGAGGGCAGAGCCTTCGCAGCCCAGAAGACAGACTTTGAGACACAGAGAATTTTTTTCAGGCCTTAAAACGTAATGGAATTGTTTTCTGTTGGGTTTCAAACTTGCTTGAGACTAGTGACCCCTTTATTCCTTCTGTTTTTTTCTCTTTCGATATGGGAGTTCTATCCTATGCTTGTCCCACCATTTTATTTTGTAAGCAGATAACCTGCTTTCTAGTTTTATAGATCCACAGATGGAAAGAAATTTTTTCCCAGGACTTTGAGATTTGGGTGATGGGTTGAGACTTCGGGTGACACTGGGATGGAGTGCATGTATTTTATGTGTGGGACAGACTTGAATTTCTGGGTTGGGGTAGACTGTAGTGGTTAAATAATATCCCTCAAAAAGATATGACCAAGTTCCAACCCCTGGTATCTGTAAACATGATCTTATTTGGAAATTGGGTCTTTTAAAATATAATTAAGAACTTTAGGATAAGATCATTCTGGATTTAGGGTGGGCCCCTATGATGCCCTTATAGGAGAAAAGAGAGGAAGACTCCAGATACATGGAGGCGCAAAGGAGAACACAGGAGATCAGAGGAGGAGAAGGCCATGTGAAGATGCCGGCAGAACGGAGTAATTGGAGTAATGTATCTATAAGTCAGAGCATGCTGGGATCCTGACAGCCGCCAGAAGGTAGGAGAGAGGCATGGAGCAGATTCTCTTTCAGAGGCTCCAGAAGGAACCAATCCTACCAACACCTTGATTCTGATTTCTGGGTCCAGAACTGTGATATAATAAATTTCTGGTGTTTTAAGCCATCCTGTTTGTGGTAATTTGTTATGCGACCCTAGAAAACTAATACAGAGTATATTCCAGAAAGATAAAATGCTCATATTTTGCTTCTAAGATACATACTATTATATTTTGTTGTTGATATTTTAAGTAAGTAAAGCAGGGAATTCAAACAGTGACTTATTTTACCAGGTGTACTATACTTTCCATATTGAAAGAAACATAAAATATTAAAGAGCTGTGAATGAGCAGATAAAGGTACTGAAAAATCAAGTCAAATGCCTTGGTGGGGGCCGGCCCCGTGGCGCATTTGGGAGAGTGTGGCACTGGGAGCGCAGCGACGCTCCTGCCGCGGGTTCGGATCCTATATAGGAATGGCCTGTGTGCTCACTGGCTGAGCACGGTGCGGGCGACACCACACCAAGGGTTGCGATCCCCTTGCCAGTCACGAAAAAGACAAAAAAAAAAAAAAGGACAAATGCCTTGGTGGTCCCAGTGTGAACTAGCAGATCTTAGTTTATGTCTGCCTACAGAAGGCAAAACCGAGATGCAAAGAGTGACTTGCTTAAAACCCCACAGTGCACTAATAACAGGACTGGGACTAGGGGAGGGAAGGAAGTCAATATAGAAAGAGCGTTCTATGTGCCTGGTATTGTCCTGATTGTTTTCTATATGTTGTGCCAAATTTTTAGAACTCTTCAAGGTGGATGTTAAATTTCCCGTTGTACAAAAGAGACAATGGATTTTCAGAGAGTTTAATAGCATGTTTAATAACATATCGTAAGTCAGTCATCCGGCTGGGATTTAACACAGGTTTAAATCTCTTATTACTCTGCTGTGCTTAAAGATAGAACTCATACCTCTTTACTTTAGCTGTGTGCTGAAACCATATTAAATGTTCTTTCTTTTTAAAAAGTTATAAATGGAAAAAATATGCCCTATTTTAGTATATTTGGGATGTATTCCCACACACATAGATTTACATTTGTGTCCATAGCTTGTTGCATATTTTGCAGATTATTTTGAGAGCAAAGTATCACTTCTCTTCAGTGTTTGAGGCAATTATTGACAACTCTTGATGAAAAAGTACTTGGACTGATCACAAAAGGTCAGAAATGTTCTTGCTTTGCAGCCATATTGGCCAAATCACTGAGAATTATTGATCATATCTGCAAACATGCCTAGTTGACACTGTTCTTTCTTTTCTTTTCTAGTTGAATTAAATTATTATTTTGGCATTATGTTGTAACAACCTTAATTTAATAATTGAAAAGTTGATTACTGAAGTAATTTAGGTAAAATTACCATTAATGAATTGGATAAGATTTAAGTGAAATCTTAAAAAACCCAATGCCTTACCTATATTGAAAGTCTATCAGACAATTGTTTTTTCTATTCAGACAGTCTTTAAAATAAATATGAATTATAACTGCAGTGATAATAGGTTTCTTTCTTTTGTCATGTCCTATATAAATAGCCATAAACCAATTTATTTTGGAAGATGAATGGCAAGCTATGAAATTTCTAGTGCAAAGTTGTGTTCAATTAGTGTTCAATTACATTATTTTCACAATAACAAGAGTCTGGTCAAAGGTGTCATAGTTATTTTAACTGTGCTTATTTCATCTGTAAATCTTCCACTGTGCTATTAACATCCAAATTTTATTACCACAAATGACTGTATTATATTATTTTGTAAATGAATCATCTTTTATCTGGGAGCCAGAATTTGTCTTAGTTGCTTTTATCATCTGAATTTATCAATTTTTTTCTCATGAATGTGTTGTATCTAACAATGTAATCTAATCTAGTCTAATCTATAAATCTATCTGTAAATAACAGTTGATTTTTTTGAAATAATACAATTTTTACTCTTTAAAATTCACCTTAGAAAATTTAGTGAGTTTGAAATCTTAAGAGGCCGCAGTTTATCTCAGTATAGAATGGAGAAGTTACAGTTTAACAGAAAACTCAAATTTTCTTTAGGAATTATATTAATACAGTTAAGCTAAAAAAACTACTTTTTAAGCTGAAATTCTGAGTCCAGCTGCCATAGATGATGCCAGTTATAGATAAAAATATTTTGAATGATCAAAAATAAATAGAATTTGTATATTTTTTGTTCAGAATAAAACTAAGTAATTAAAGGGAACATTATTTTGCTGTAAGGAAAGAAGATACAGATAACTACTATTTGTTTTTGTATCTGGCCTCGTAACTACCTCAAACCCTTGGTGGATTTGTCTACTCAGAAGGAAGAAAGTAAGGTAGGAAGGAAGAATGGAAGGAATGGAAAAATGCATGAATATGCTATAGTAGAATTCCTCATAGAGTGACTTGATAGTCTGCAGGAATGCATTCAGAAACAACTCTGTAGGCATGTGAAAGAAGCAGGGAGAAATTGAACTGCGATGTAGTTGCAACAGAGATCTCAGCTGTTGGAAGGGGAGATCTGGAATTGTGATTCTCTGTCAGAGGATTTTTGAGTCAAGGTGGCTGGGTCTTTATTCCACTACATTGTTCACTGGTTGTTGGCTGCCCCTGAAGAGGGGACATTACTGTGGGTTAAGTGGCTTCCTTTGGCCAAGGGCAATTGCTGGGGAGGGACTCGCATGCAATCTGTTAGTAAAAAAATACTCTAGGAGTTAGGGGCATGAATGTTTGGGTGTTGAGAGATCTCAGCATGCAGATCTGGGCAGCACACAATATTGTCCCCTAGAGTCCATTAGGAAGACGCTTGACACAAGTCAGCCTTAGCCCTTTTTCAGAATTTCTAATATAAACGTCCTGTTGGAAATAATTCAGTAATTCCCCTGGTCTCCTCTATAGTGAGGGCCCTACCTAAATTACTGTTGGATCTATTTGCTAGGAATCTGTTTAGATCTTTTGGATCTCTGCTGAAGGGCCAGTCCTTCCCAGTTTTTCTTTATAGGATGATGGCTGGTCCTGCTTAAAATGGAAAGACATCTGATCATGACTGCTGCTCACCTGACTTCCAATCATTGTCATTGTCTGTCTCTGTGTTCTACTGGATCCCACACATGTGAGTGGATACTTTAGTAGGGTATGAAAGGGACAAGAACTATAATACTCTCAGGCCTTCGATACCCAGCTAGAGCTCTGAATGCCTGCTTCACTGTCAGCTTGTTGGCCTCCAGCCCTGCTGCAGTGAGCCAGTTTCTTTGGGACCTTAGCTTGCTCTCCAAGCCTGAGGCAGTATTCAGATTAATTTCTGACTTAGCTCCAGTCTTATTCTGCAACATTCAAACAATGAAATGTTTTGTGGACTAATCAAATTATTTACCTTCCTCTACTTTCAAATTGCAAGGAACAGCACAAACACTCAAATTTTTAAGGCAAAATTCGCCCAGTGCAAAATCTGTGTGTCATATACAAAATTGGGTGAAGTTCTATAAATTTTTTTATATAGTTAAAATCTAGTGCAACTCTAGCCATCCTGAACTTAATAGAGGTTTGGGCCTTTATTTCTAAATTCCCATACTGTACACAATTAATTCTGCATACATTGAGGGATTAGAGCTGTATGGAAAATTAATGGTTCATTGGATTCAATACACTATGATTCTAAGCAAAAACATGAGAACTACTTTGATTCATTAAACTGCTCTGCTTGTTATTCATTTCTGCTCAGCTACATCATTCACAAAAAAAGAGGAGGATATGTAATAGTTTGTAGATTGCTTTCTCTACTTTACTCCTAGATATGAATATATTTTTTATTCTTTTATTCTAGGTTTAAGCTAAATCGAAGACTTAAAGGGCAATAAGTTCAAGACATAAACAATGCTGTAGTTCCCAAACAGATAATCGATAAAGAAAAAAATCATCTCCATAATAATAAAGATATACTTTAAGAAAAATAGGACTGTCTTTTATGTGCAAAATTAAAATTATTAGGTTGAATTTACGTGAAAAAGCTGGGATTCTATGAGAAAGCATTTCCTTTTTAGAAGGTGAGACTTTAAGCACTTGAAGTATATAAAAAACTCAATCAAGCCAACTTAAGTGTGAAAAGATGGCTGTATTGTTGAAGCTTTGAATTTTGAAGTCTTTAAAAACATGAGTATACTTGCCATAACTGTAGCCTAAATTTGCTCAGTCAATAAACATTTAACAAATATTCGATATAGGTATGCCATCAAATTAGAAATGGTGTGGTCTCTTAAAGAATTTGCAGTCATTAGGGAAGATGCACAGCTTTAAAAAAATAGAGTTAGAACATGGTGTGATATGGAATATAATACATTTTTTTCACATGGTGCTGTGGAACTACAGACAAGAGGCATCTAAATCAGTGTGGTAGGTCAGAAAAAGATTACATATGACAGTTGCTGAATTTTGAAGACTATACAAGTTTTCCTGGGTGAATACAGGTGAGAACGAACATGTGTAATCACTGAATGAATTATGGTAATAAAGAGATGAACTCTGAGCTCTGCCTTCATCAGCCCTCACTGCAGAGCCTATTCCACAACTATGAGCACCCTCTGAAACAGTCTCTCCAGTCAGAATTTCACCTGATTTCAGGGTCTGTCTTGGCCACATAGGAACCAGGGACTTGTAAGGCTATGGTTTGCTGCATAATTCTAGTTTGGTTTTTAGGAGTGTATCAGTCTGTTTCTGTTGCTTATAACAAAATACACAGTTACAAAGAAAACAAAATTTATTGCTTACAGTTTCTGAGGCTGGGAAGTCCAAAGTCCAGGTAATAATGGTGGTCAGGGGTGTGGATCTGAGGGCTTTAAAGGAAGAGGAGAGTCTGTCTCTCTTCCTCTGCCCTCTCTGCTTCCACCATCTTGCAATGTGAGACCCCTGGGTCACTGTTGCCACCACCAAGATGGACTTTGGACTTCCCAGCCTCAGAAACTGTAAGCAATAAATTTTGTTTTCTTTGTAACTGTGTATTTTGTTATAAGCAACAGAAACAGACTGATACACTCCTAAAAACCAAACTAGAATTAAAATGGTGGAACAGAGAGAACAGAGAGAGAAAAACTCTTTGTGTGCTTTCCTTTTAAAGCTTCAGAACCATACCCCTGACCACCATTATTAATCTGTTCATTATGTTATGGTATGGTCCTACAATCTAATCTCCTCTTCAAGGCCCTGCCTTTCAATTACCATAATAGGATTTCCCAGCCCCCAAAATTACAGTGGGAATGAGGTTTTGGGGGGACATTCAACCCAAGGCAAGGAGTTAAGTATTACCTCTGTTTTCACATTGGTATTCCTTTTACAGCATCTCATATCTACTCTCCCATATTCTGCCTCTCCCCTTACTCCTCGCTACAACTTGAGATTCTAGGCCATGCAAGGTGAAGATCATGTTCTTAGAAGAGAGAAAAAATATTTAATATAAAAATCCATTCAATGGTACAGAATGTTTAAAAAACTTTAAAACAACTATTTACAGAGTGTTTCTTATTTTCTTAAAGTTATTGATGCACAATTATTGCCTGTCTGTCTTAGTCCCTTTGTGCTGCTATAACAAAATACCAGAGAGTGGATACATTATAAAGAATAGAATTTATTTCCTCATGGTCTGGAGGTTGGGAAGTCCAAGATCAAGGCACTGGCAGGTTTGGTGTCTGGCGAGGGCCCCAGTCTCTGCTTCCAAGATGGCACCTTGAATGCTTCACATGGTGAAGGAACAAAAGAAGGGGAACACATTTCCTCAAGCCCTTTTATAAGGGTCCTAATCCCATCTGTGGGATACATCATTGAATGTCAATATCTTTGTGCAATATGTGATGCTCAAATCAAGATAATTAGTATGTTCTACATTACACAATGTAATTATTTTTTGTGGCCCTTTACCAATTTCTTACTAACCCTCTTCCCCCTTCTCCTTTCCCACCTCTGGTGGCCTCAGTTCTGCTCCCACCTTTTGAAAGTTCAACAAATTAGAGTGATTGTTAATATCTTTCTTTCTTTTTAAAAATTTTTGTTTTTTTATTTTTTCAGCTCCCACTTATGAGTGAGGACATATGGTATTTCTCTTTCTGTGCCTGGTTTATTTTACTTAACATAATTTTCTCTAAATTCATCCATGTTGCTGAGAATGGCATAATTTCATTCTTTTTTTACGGCAAGAGTAGAGTTCCACTGTGTATATATGCCACATTTTCCTTATCCAATTGCCAGTCAATGGACATTTATGTTGTTTCTAACTCTTGGCTATTGTCAATAAGGTGGAGATGAACAAGGGACTGCAGTTATCCTTTCAACATGATGACTTTCTTTTCTTTGGGTATAAATTAGCCATTTTCATAATGGCTGTACTAATTTAACAGTCCCACCAACAGTGTAGGAGAGTTGCCCTTTCTCCACATCCTTGCCAGCATTTTATTCTCTGTCTTTTTGATAATTGCTAATATAACTGGGGTGAGATGATGTCTCAATGTGATTTTGATTTGCATTTCCCTGATACTTAGTGATGTTGGACATTTTTTCATGTGTCTGTTGGCCATTTGTATGTCTTCCTTTGAGAAATGCCTATTTACCTCATTTTTAAACTGGGTTGCTTTTTAAAAAACTTCTTATAAGCATATTCATTATTACAAATTGTGATTTTTCTTTATGCTCTTTATCCAACTTATCCCTCCCCAAACCCCCACCCTGCCTCTTCCCCATCTCTAGTATCCTTAGGTTTGTTTTCTCCTTCTGAAAGTTCCATGTATTCTTTCGGTTTTTTCTTTCTTCCTTTCTTTCCTTTCCTTCCTCTCTTTCCTTCCTTTCCTTCCTTCCTTACCTGTACTCCCCCAGGAAAACCTATACAGTCTTCAAAATTCAGCAACTGTCATATGTAACCTTTTTCTGAGCCATCACATTGATTTAGATGCCTCTAGTCTGGAGTTCCATAGCACCATGTAAAAAATAATTTATTATATTTCATATCACACGATGTTCTAACTATTTTTTTAAGCTGTGCATCTTTCCCAATGATGTAAATTCTTTAAGAGAACACACCATTTCTAATTTGATGGAGTATCTATATCGAATGTTTGTTACATTTTTTTTTAATTTTTAAAAGATGTATTTAAATATAACAGAACACTTTATAATTGACATAATTTCCCCTGGTATTTTGTTGCCAAAAGGAGATAGGAAGAGATGTATATTCAAAATTCCTAGCAGAATACTGGCAATGGCTTCAATCACTGGAGGAATTTTACTCCATTTTACACCTGGAGCTATATAAAGCAGTAGTTCCCTAGCTAATTGAAATAAAATAATACTTAAATTGCTAGAGGTGTTATGTTCAAATTGCACATTTAGCTGCTAAAACATATCAGTGACATTTCAGATTATTTTTATCTCATTTTTGTTTTTATAAAAGAGAACTATCAGCTATCACAGATAGCAAGAAGAATAGAAGATAAACATAACCAATTTGCTTCAATCTCATTTTAGAAAACATATAGAAATTGAAGAACATTTTGTACTTATCCTTGTCCTTAGCACAGAAATCTCAGAAAACATAATATAAAAGCATCTTTCTTTATTGACTGTTGTGAATATGCATCTCTATTTGTGAAAATGGTTTGAAACAGAGATCTAAGTTATTTTCTAGACTAGAATAGGACTTGTAAATAACCTTTTCACTGTCACCAGAATTATTCATTTGTAGCATAGAAAGCCATGCCTTTATACTTTAATATACCTTTATCAGAACTTTTGCCTATTACGAAAGAAGCATATCAGGTTGGATTTATGCAAAGAAAATGAGAGGGAGATATGCATGGTTGAAAAAAAATCAACATAAAAATTATTAGATTAAGAAGCCTAGTAGTTTTAAAAAAGTGTGAAATATATAAAATGTACAGAAGAGTGTAAGCCACATTTTAGCATCAATTGATGAGTTTTCCTGATTTGAAAATTATATTGAAGGCAGCAAAATGTTTATTTTTTCTGATTATCACATTCATTTTAAGTTTATTATCTGGCATTCTTCTCCAAAGAAGGGACTTCCTCCTTTTCGTACTTTTCTTTGTCTTATTCTCTTTTTTAGATGAACTTGTGTATTAAAAAAAGTATTATAGTACATTACTATCATTATTTATTGTGATGCTCAAAATTTCCCCAATTTGTGTACCAATTATTTTAACAGCTTTATCAAAGTACAATTGACCACAATCCCCAGGCAACTACTGATCTGCTTTCTGTTACTATATATTACTTTACATTTCCTGTTACTATACATTGCTTTGCATTTCCTAGAATTTATATAGAGTCATTTAGTATGTGTTTTTAAAAAATCTGGTTGATTTTATTCAGCATCTTTTGACTCATCTACGTAATATGTATCAATAGATCCTTTCTTTGTATTGCTTAGTATTCTTTTTTTTCATATGCCAGAGTTTACCTATTTAACTGATAGCAGACATTTTGGTTGCTTCTTGATTTTGGCTATTACAAATAAAGCTGCAATGAACATTCATGTACACGTCTTTGTATGGATATATTTATTTATTCATTCATTTTTAAAATTGAAACATGATTGTACATATCTGTGGGGTACTGCATTAAATGTCAATACCTGTGTGCAATATGTGATGCTCAAAACAGGATAATTAATGTATTGGACATTACACATGGAATTATTTTTTGTGGCCCTTTACCAGTTTCTCACTAATCTCCCTCACCTCCTCCTTTCCCAACTTTGGCAACCTCAGTTCTGTTCTCTGTTTAAATATATTTAAAAATTTCTCTTGGATTAATATCCAGGAGTAGAATGACTGGATCCTATGGTGGGAATTCCCTTAATTGTTTAAGAAACTGCCAAAATGCTTTCCAGAGTGGGCCTACTGTTTTGCTTTCTCACGAGCAGCAAATGAGAATTCCAGTTCTTCTACATCCGCTCCAACACTTGTTATGGTCAGTCTTTTTAACTTTGTCCATTCTAAGATGAGTATTTGTATCTCATTGTGGTTTTAAATTGCATTACCCTAATGACTAGTGTTATTGAGCAGCTTTTTAGTGTTACTTGCCATCTGCATATCTTTGTCAGTTGAATGTCTACACAAATATTTTGTTCATATCTTTTTATTGAATTGTCTGTTTTCTTATTGAGTTTTAGAGTTCTTTTTTTTTTTTTTTTTTTTTTTTTTTTTTT
>NW_007734991.1:30481-56693 GCF_000696425.1 Galeopterus variegatus
AGTTTTTTTTTTTTTTTTTTTTTTTTTTCTGACTGGTAAGGGGATCACAACCCTCGGCACAGTGTTGTCTGCACCACGCTCAGCCAGTAAGCACACCGGCCATCCCTATATAGGATCCAAACCCATGGCCTTGGTGTTATCAGCACTGTACTCTCCCAAGTGAGCTATGGGCCAGCCCCTCTTTTTATCCTTTTAATAGTATTTTTATTCTTTAATAGTCTTCTGAAGAGAGGTTTTTAATTTTGATGAATTAAGTTATCGATTTGTTCTTTTGTGGCTTATACTTTTGCTTTCTTATTCTCCATGCCCTTGTGGGTTTAAATCTTAAACAAAATACTTCACTGAGTTTTATTAGGGTTTCAGAAAGTATTGCAATTAGGTATGTGTGCTCAGTCTATCATATTGAAACAGAGCTAATGTTAGTAACAACTACCTGTTAGCATTAATCTAAGTATTCTAAGGATAATAAGATTTTTCCGAAATGTAGACTTGTAAAACTTTAAATACCAGGTTAGATCTCGGCCCCTTTCTCAGTTGAAAAGAAGAGAAAGTCATCATAATGGAAATTAGGCTTCTCATTTTCTAGAGAAACCCGACTCTCATATTCTTTTGAAATAGAAACACATTCAAAGAAGATAGATGATATGGGGGAATTTCTGCTCATTATCATTTCGGAGAAGGTTTAGCTTATGAGGTTCTAAAACTTACTTAAGAACTCAAAAAACATGAGAATATTGAAAATTAACAGCTCGTATCTTGAAAGCATTAATCTGTAATACCTGGACTTATTTGTTTTGTAACTCAAATCCCTCCTGAATCAATTTAGCTCCATTTTGTTCTAGGACAAATACACTAGATTCCATACAGTTGGTTTCTACCAATGCACCTTCCTAATATGAACTTAAAGTACATCAGTTTCCTCAACATTTTTCATTAAAAGCAAGGATTTATCTGTTTGTGCTAATCTGGATAAAATGTTCTCATTATTATTTTGTAGCGTTGTCTGCTTTTTCCAGTATCAGTCTGATCAAGTTTACAAAATTTTGGCATTCTTTGGAGGGACAGCCACTTAAGAAAGAAAACCCGTAATGTATTAGAAATCCTCCATTTTAAATACCCCTTTTCTTGCTTCTGACCCATCAGCAATCAAATCAAATAAGATTGCCCTTAACAGATGAAGAGATTAGGAGAGTGGAAATGTGTAACTCTTTAAAGTTGCCTCAATTTTAGTTTTGATTGATCTAGTAGGAAAGTGTTCAAACTTTCCTTTGAGGCAAGGTTTCATATGGAAAGTTCCAGACACGCACCAGTGAGCCTAAATGAATTTGCTACTTTGTCTTTCTGGCAGCAGTGTGGCTATTTTTGTTGAAATGATTTTGGCATCTTTTTTATCCTTGTGGTTATTTTTACTAGGTATTACCAGGTACCAAAAAGGTAAGTCCCTTTCAAATTCCTTGATAATGTATGCTCCCTGTGCAGGTGATTTTTTTTTTCTTTGATCTTTGCCCTAATTCAGGGAACTTAAACCTCTTTTGTTGAGTCATTATTGGGAGAAATAACTCCTGTATTCTTTGTGAGTCTGCTTATGGAAAAAAGGCATTTTATTTCTCCCATTATTTAAAAAAACACAGCTGGCCTTTCAAAACAAATCTGAATCTAATATAACTTTATAGTAAAAAGGAGAAGCTGTGAGAGAGATCTTAAGTATGGTTCCTAAAACTATACCTAGGTAAAGAAGCAAATACTATCTTTTCCTAAGCACTTGTTTCATGAAACTTTGTTGGGAGTAAGAAAGAGTAACGAATCAGAACAAATAAAATAAAATAAATGTGGGGGTGGAGTTACTTTTTGAAGAACTGCCATGAGTTTCCTGGCTCAGCTAGTGGGAGATGTCAAACAATAAACTGAAATAAATGAACACCAAAACCAAATAAGAACCATAACTTACACAAGGATGTGTTTTAAGTTAGGGAGAAATAGTTGTTGGTTTGGCTGACAAATTGTTGTTCAGCTTTTCTTATTAAACCAGAGCAAATATACTGCCATGCATCCAGACATACATATACAGCTTTTCGAAGCTACTCTCCCTCATACTGGAAATTCTTGGCTCCCTTCCACCTAAAGAGAGGTTAGCCAAAGACTAAAGCTTTACTAAGACCACCCAAAAAATCAGACTCCACCTCTTCTCTGAATCTGTGCCACTGTCATACGAATGGAAAAAACTTAAGGGAGGGGGGAATGAAGCAGAGGGCAGATGGGGGAGAGAAAGGAAAAAAGGGAGACAGACAAGAAAAATGCATCTTTTAATCAGAGGGAATTAAATTCTCTTTTCTTTCTCTCTGCTTTTTGAGTGGATGAAAAGATACAAAACAATTACATCAATCACTTCTTAGCATAGACTTTTTTTTTGTTCGCTGCCTTTAACTAGAAGTACACACTATAATTTTCTGAAATACTCATGTTGCAAACTGCAATGGGTGTTTTGGGGTCTTTCTTAGATTTTAGTTTAAAACGTATACAATATTTGGAGAATGTCTGTCCATTCCAGAAGATTAGTCTAGTTCCGGTATCGGCTCTAAATTTGTACTGCAATATTTTGCTTGGCAGGGAACTATAGATGCTCATTCTATGACATGTTGATGTTTCAAAAAAATTTCTCACTCTTTCTCATGAATCTTTTTGTTTGGAGGCTTTTGGGTCAAGATACTGGGTCCTGCTGAGATCTAGCTGGACTAAGATGCTTTAAAAGATTTTCACAAATGTTGATGACAATCAGTCAAGTGATTATATGCCTATCAGCAAAACATTCTTAAATGTCCTTCTCAAGATTGTGTCAGTCCTTTTCCTATGAGTCTCCTCAAACTTTTTGTTTTGTTTTTTAAAGTAAATGTGAGCACAGTGAGCAGAGATGATGAGTAGTTCCATGTGCCATGCAGGAACCCCGTCATTTTTTTTGACTAGCCATGAAAGGGAGACAGCTCAGTTCTACTTCAGAGCATCAAAAAATACTCCAGAAGACCAAGACAGGTCAAGTTAAAGAGAAAGAGATCATATGAAGCAATTAAAAGAGATACTGTGATGAAAGTATGATGGGATTATGGGAAGAAAAGAATGGTAAGGGAGGACAGACACAAGTGTGAAGATTTGGGGAGGAAAACCGAATGACTGTTTGCTCTGGAAGGCACTGCTAGGTTAAAGGGGGGAGTTGCAAGCCTAATGACAAGGAGAAAGAGATTGAACATAATGATTGTGTCCTGCATGTGGTTCTCTTATAGCTCTCTGTGTGCGTGCTCCCAGGCTTTTACACTGCCATGTGCGTGGAATTGGTTTATTCACTCCTTGCGACTATTGCTCATTTCTTATAAACATTCCCCTAGTGCTTTAAACATTTCTGGAAGCAATTATGTTTCTTAGAAGTAACTCTGTGCTTTCCAGTTAAGCTGCTATGAAAAATATTGCCAGTCTTAAAAATTAGACATTATTTTCTGTTACTATGAACGATCTGTGTAATTTTCATACAGAAATCATTGTCAATGATGGGGGGTGTTGGAAACTTCTACATGCATACATCTAAAGAGCTATTTACTTATTATCTAAATACATGGGTGCATTCATTTTTAAATACTCATATTCTGTTTTACAAAAATTGGCCTGTAATATTCTTCATAAATGTTTCAATATTCTGAACTTGGGACCAAAATTGAGAAAAGTTTTATTCTTTTCAAGCAAAACAGGTTTGAATTAGAATGTTCTATGCACAACAAACATTTCCAATCTCCATTTCTCAAAATTAAAAGAAGAAAATGCACTGCTGTGAAGATCTATCACTTTAAATTTTGCATTTTACAACTACACAGTTAAGTTCAAAATTTTAATCCGTAATTCATTGACAATGCAAATTATTTGCCAGCATTTGTAAGTCAAACAGGGTGAGAGGGGAGAGCCTTTACATATTCCAGGTTTAATATCTAAGCACCAGATGGAAACAATTCTACAATGAAAGAAAGAAATCTGTTAGGATATTTTGGAGATCTGTTCAGTTCAGCAGCACGTCACTGGTTATGGAGGCCAATTTCTCAGAGCACTTAATTTGAATTGCAGATACAGAAGTAGTGCACTAATTTAACCCAGAAAATGCTGAATTTTAGAGTTATTTAAATTTTAATATTTCTTAGGTTAAAAAAGTACCCATTTTCACTAATGAATCTTGTGTATACCAAAAACACAGAATTTGAGGCAGATAAGCATGAAGGGAAAAGTGGTTTTTATGTAAAATTAAGAATAATAAAGTTTCATTGTTAATATCTACAACTATGACCATTTTAAGGGAATTGTAAAATTGCCTACATTTATTTTTTCTATGAAAATCTTTTATTCAGGACAGTTTATGGCATTTAATGTTAAAGGATTAGGAACAATTAACAATAAAAATAAATTACCCTGTGGATCTTTCAAAGGGTGATTTTTAAATGAATCAGAACAAAAACAAAGGGCAACAAAATCTCCTTGGTAAATAATGGATAGCTGAGCTTTGACAATGAAAGACTGGGGAACTAGTGGGATACTAAGCAATAAATCTCAGAGGGGGCCTCTTTCATATTCATACCTGTGTTTTCTGGCAAAATAAGTGTCAAAATTTGCAACCATATGACAGCAAAGTTATGCATTAGGTGGTGAGTTATAGATTTTGGATGAAATCCAACTCAAATACTTTCATGAGAACTTGACATGATAAACAAAACACATTGCTTTTCCAAATGACAGTTTGTTTAAAATAAAAAACAAAATACTACTATTATAGTAGATGATTGTCAATCCGCCCCACCCCCATTGATAGACTTTTATTTTATGAGAAATTGTGTGAGGACTTATTACTATTTTATGTTGTCATCTATATAAATGTGCTGAGCGCTTAAACTAAACGAGGGTAGAACTAATAGAAAACAGGCAGTGAGCTGCAGCTTGTTCATGTATTTTGGTGGGGAAAATAGGGCAGTCTTTGTAGCAAGGAAAGGGAACAGAATATTCAGCCTTCAATCCTCTAACTTGGTCCCACCCTTTCTGTTATATATTTGAGCAAAGAGATAGAAAGAAGGCAAGGGGAAATGGAAAGGAGTTTAAAAGCGGCAAAGAGGAACAGAAGAGAAAAGTAGGGAGGAATAATAATGAGGAAAATCTATTCTCTTGAGTCATCATAAGATTGAGTTCTTGGTGTCTGGAGAAAGGACATTACCCAAGTGACCCTTGCTGTCTTCTCAAGAGTCATGTCATTGAGGTAGTCAACCCATCTTCATATTATTAAATCAAAGGGATAATCTGAAACTTACTAGAAAATATATTTCATGGTACTGGGATTGTCTCTGAGCAATTTAGGGGGTCAAGAGGAATAATTTAAACTCCCTTATGTGGACTTTACCTATAGGTTGCCTACTCTGTATTGTAAAGAAGATGGAAAACTTTCTCAAACAATTTGCAGTTGCTCAGAAGAGGTGGAACTAAAACTGCCAAAGGATGACTAGCCCATGAATCAAGAAACTGTATTCAAGTCCCATATCTCCTACTAACTGTGTAAACTAATTGTATCTGTTTTTTTTCTTATGACTGCAGTTTTCTAGTCCATAAAATAAGGAGGTTGGTTTCGATGATCTCTAAGGTCTCTTTAAGCTCTGAAAATCAATGTTTCTGTGTTGGCTTTATTTTCAGGACTGAAACACCTGCCCTTCCTTCTTCAGTGTACTGAGGGCAGGTAATACTGGCAAAGGTCTGTGAACATTTGAATGTCCTCCTGCACTTCCCGCTTTGTTTCTTCTTGTCTCTGTTTCATAGAATTGTAGAAATCTATTCTTAACAAATTTGACAGTTAGAAAATGTTGATTAGACAACTCAGTTTATATTATTTGACCTATTGATTGACTTGATTATTGAACATAATTAGTCCTGGAATAATGGAGATGCTTTTATGAAGCGAATTGTAGAAGTGTTTGATGGAGGGGGGACTTTGTTCCCTAAGACTGATAATATGCAGAATGTTGAAAAGTGGGGTTACTAGTGATTAAGGTTGGGACAGAGGACCTGAGTCTGTAATGGCCAATCTTACATACTGGTGGGGATTTTTTTTTTTTTTTAACTGAGTGGTTTCTGAGAACCACTTACCTATCTGCTCTGGAGGCGTGATACTCACACTACGAGTTCAGAGAGTTAGCTGTTAATTCTGATTTCACATCAGAGTCACTGGGTCTTTTCTTCCCAGTACCCACTTTGTTCTGTATTAGTAAGGTTAATTACTAGTTTTTCTGTACTAAATAATAGAATTGAGGAATTTTAGGGATGGAATACATCTTATTGTTGATCTTTTCCATCCTCCTACTTGGAGATGGCTAAACATGGTATAATGGTTATTAAACTGGGCTTGCACTAACAATAGTGTATTTCCTAGCTTCTTTGCCTCCTAGCTGATGAGTTGGGGCATTTATTTTTGAGGGAACCAGCTGTCTTTTATTTATTTATTAAATTTTTAGATAATATTTTATTAAGATATAATCCACACATAAAATTCACCCTTTTAAAGTATATATTCACAGTTATGCAACCATTATCATTATCTAATATTAGAACATTTTCATCACCCCAACGAGAAAGTTCATGCCCATTGGCAATTCTCTCCATTATCCCCTACTACCCAGGTCCTGGCAACCAGTAATCTACTGTCTTTATGGATTTTCCTATATGTACATTTTATATGAATGGAATCATACAATACATGGTCTTTCTGTATCTGGCTTCTTTTATTTAGCATAAATTAGTTTTCAAGGTCATTCATGTTATAGCATGTATTTGCATTTCATTCCTTTTTCTTGCTGAATAATATTCCATTGTATGAATATGCCGCATTTATTTATCCATTCATCAATTGATAAACATTTAGATTGTTTCCACTTCTGGCTATTTCCACTGGCTATTATGAGTAATGCTCCTGTGACATTCCTGTGAAAGTTTTTGTGTGGACATATGTTTCAATTTTCTTGATTATATACTTAGGAGTGGAATTGCTGGGTCAAATGGTAACTCTGTGTTCAATTTTTGAGAAACCGACACACTGTCTTCTAATGTGGTTGCATAATTTTAAAAAGTTCCACCAGCATTGTAGGAGGGTTCCAGTTATCCTCATTGACACTTGTTATTGTCTGTCCTTTTGATTATGGCTATTCTGTGCATGTGAATTTGTGTCTCATTGTGGTTTTGATTTACATTTCCCTGATGACTAATGATGTTGAATATCTTTTCATGTGCTTATTGGCCATTCGTATTGCAGAAATGTCTATTGAAATTCTTTGTCTATTTTTAAGTTGGGTTATTTTGTTGTTGTTGAGTTAGAATTCTTTAAACATTCTAGAAACAAGTCCTTTATCAGATATACAATTTGCAAATATTTCTCCCACTATGTGGGGTTTTCACTTTCTTGATGGTGTCCTTAGAAACACAAAATACTCTGATGAAGTATAATTTATCTGTTTTTCATTGCTTGGGCTTTTGGTGTCCTATCTAGAAAGCCATTACCTAAGGTCCAGCCCATGGCTCACTTGGGAGAGTGTGGTGCTGATAACATTAAGGTCATGGGTTCGGATCCTTATATAGGGATGGCCAGTTAGCTCACTTGGGAGAGCGCGGTGCTGATAACACCAAGTCAAGGGTTAAGATCCCCTTACTGGTCATCTTAAAAAAAAAAAAAGATAGCCATTACCTAATCCAAGGTCACAAATATTGACTCCTATGTTTACTTCTAAGAGTTTTATAGTTTTAGCTCTTAGTATGATCTATTTTGAATTACTGTTTATATACAATGTGACATAGGGATCCAACTTCATTCTTGCATATGTAGATGTCCACATGGCTCAGTATCATTTTTTTAGAAGACTACTTCCCCCCACCAATTGAATTTACTTAGCACCCTTGTGAAAGTCAAATGACCATAAATAGAAGGGTGTATTTCTGGACTCACAATTCTATTCTATTGATCTGTATGATTATCCTTATGTCAGTACCATACTGCATTGATTACTGGAACTTTGTACTAAGTTTTGAAATTGGAAGTGTGAGCCCTCCAACTTTGTCCTCCCCCATAAACCCCCTGTTTTTTCTTTTTCTTTCTGCTATTGTTGAGAAATATTCTGTAGATTTCTATTAGATCTAGGTGTTTTATACTGTTGTTCAAGTCTCTATTTCCTTACTGATATTATGGCTAGTTGTTCTACCCACTATTGAAAGTGAGATATTGAAGTCTCTGTTGCCTATTTTTTCATTCAATACTGTCAGTTTTTGCTTCATGTAATTTGGGGTTTTTTTGCTAAGTGCTTTCATGTTTATAACTATTATGCCTTTCTGCCTCTTTTATAATTATAACATGTCCTTCTTTGTCTCTAGTTTCACTTTTTGTCTTTTTTATTTTATGTTCATATAACCACTCATACTCTCTTTTCTTTTACTATTTGCATGTAAATACCATCCTTTTTCCACCCTTTACTTTCAATTTATTTGTCTTTGAATATAGTGTGTTTCTTTTGTAGATAACATATAGTCAAATCATTTTTCCTTTTACTCATTTTGTCAATCTCTGTCTTTTGATTGGAGTGTTTTATCCATTTGCATTTAATGTCATTACTAATAAGGCTGAATTTATGTCTACTGTCTTGGTATTTGTTTATGTCTTATGTCTTTTTTGTTCCTTAAATTTCTCCATTACTCTCTCCTTTTATAAAAAAGGACATTTTCTAGAATATTATTTTAATTTTCTTACCCTTTTTAGTATATATTTTGAGTTATTTTGTTGTTAGTTGCCTTGGAAATTACACCTAATATCTTAACTTTATAAAACATAGTTTGTACTAATACCACTTTGATTTAAATATCATACAAACACTTTGTTCTGCTGTAGTTTCATTACGTCACCCCTTGTTTATGCTATTATTTCCATAAGAATTACAAAAACACAGTATAAGCCTAGAGAATTTAAAAAATACCTTAAAGCTTGATGGAGTTTAGATGTGTTGTCACCTTCAAAACTCATGTGGAAATTTGATCCCCAATGTGGCAGCGTTGGAAACATTGAGTCATGGGGGTGGATCCCTCATGAATGGTTCTCACTCTATTAGTTCCCATGAGAGCTGTTTGTTTAAAGGACCCTGGCACCTTCTCTCTCTCTCTCTCTCTCTGGCTTCTCTCTCTCTTGCTTCCTCTCATCATGTGATCTGATGCCACTTTCTGCCATGAGTAGAAGCAGCCTGAGGCCCTTGCCAGATGCAGCTGTCCCAGAATCATGAGCCAAATAAACCTCTCTTCTTTATAAATTACCGACATTACAACTGAAATCACAGAAATACAAACAGTCATTGGAGACTACTATAAACAACTGTATGACAACACATTTTCAGGTATTTCTGTTATAGCAACACAAAACGGACTAATACAAGGCTTTAGATTTTTCACCTGGAAAAATGGAGATAATAATAATTATGATATGAAAATGTTGTTGTTAGTACTAAATGATACAGTCCATGTGATGCTATCATAGCACAGTTCCAGATCCTTGTAAAATTCAACAAAAATGTCTTATAAAGTTGGTGAGGTATGCAGATAATTAGGTGTCCACTTTTAAGATGCCCTAAGGGAAGAGAAATTCTCTGTCCAACAGGGAGGTTTTTTCCCCATTGTTCAACAGCCTTGTTTACATATTATTCTTTATATCCTTGTCTCATATTATCTACATGTTGATAATCTCCTGGAACAATGTAGATGAAGGTTTTCTTCCCTTTCTACCTGGAAATCCTTCATTTGGCTTCTCTAAACTTCTTATTCTCAACACTAATAATACTCATTTCATCAGCTCTTCTACAATGAACATAGATAGTTCTTGGACTTCTGATTTTTTTTCTATATTGATCACAATTTTCAATATTTCCTATAAACATAAAGACTAAAACTGGTCTTATTATAAATATGAATTAAATTATGAGTAAGTGTAAACTAAATTAAATTAAATGGTGATTTTGAGATTCCATGGCCACCCTACACCATATATAATTAGATATAATAGGAACTTGTTAGAGCATGATTCAAAATAACTATTGAAACTCCATGTGCTTATTCTTTCTCAGGCTTCACTTTATCTGATTGGTTTTAAAAAACCCAAAGACCTCAGAATATTGAAAATGTGGTGTGAGAATCCTGTGGGAAAGTCATAGTAGACATTCATATTAAAATAAGAGAGTACATATTTCATTGAGGTATAAAATTTATTAGTCATTTCCCTTTCCCTTCTGCAGGCATAACTCATATTAATCCTGTTCAAAAGTTATTGCTTTTCTTGTCATGGTGTTTTTAGATACAACACATACCTCTCCCACTTTCCTTTTAGTCATGGAAAGACACATGGAAAAGCTCTTAGTGCCCTCCCTTTTATAAGTAGAAAAGGTGCTGATATTCAGTTATGTATCAGGAATAAAAGACTCATACAGCTTCACCTACAAGTAAAATTACTCATCCTGCCCTCTATTCTACCAAACCTTCTTCATGGCTTATGGGAATCCTGGAATCCTAGAAATTCAACCAATATTAGTGCTTTCCCTCATATTGTCCTCAACTCTCAGAGCCCCCATGGCCTCATAGTTTTATGGAAATGAAAGCAGATACTATAACAATCATACATATTCAGAAAATTGTGCAGGAAGCTTGCACTTTAGATATATCAGCTAATTAATTTTTTCACCAGATAGTACAATTTTTGAGACTAAAGACCATCTTTGAGTCTCTAGAAGTTAGACAACTGTTTGCCCTAAAAAGGATATTTATTTAAAATTTTATTTTGTCGATATACATTGTGGTTGATTATTGTTGCCCCTTACCAAAACCTCCCTCCCTCCTCCCTTTCCTTCCTCCCTCCCAACAATGTCCTTTTTGTTTGCTTGTCGTATCAACTTCAAGTAATTGTAGTTGTTATATCTTCTTCCCACCCCCCCAGATTTTTTTTTGTGTGTGTGTGAATTTATTTCTTAATTTTTAGCTCCCATCAATAAGTGAGAACATGTGGTATTTCTCTTTCTGTGCCTGACTCGTTTCACTTAATATAATTCTCTCAAGGTCCATCCATGTTGTTGCAAACGGCAGTATTTCATTCGTTTTTATAGCTGAGTAGTATTCCATTGTGTAGACATACCACATTTTCCGTATCCACCCATCCGATGATGGACATTTGGGCTGATTCCAGCTCTTGGCTATTGTGAAGAGTGCTGCAATGAACATTGGGAAACAAGTATACCTTCGACTTGATGATTTCCATTCCTTTGGATATATTCCCAGCAGTGAAATAGCTGGGTCATATGGTAGATCAATCTGCAACTGTTTGAGGAACCTCCAAACCATTTTCCATAGGGGTTGCACCATTATGCATTCCCACCAACAATGTAAGAGAGTTCCTTTTTCTCCGCAACCACACCAGCATTTATCTTTCAGCATCTTTTGGATTTTGGCCATCCTAACTGGGGTGAGATGGTATCTCAGTGTGGTTTTGATTTGCATTTCCCGGATGCTGAGTGATGTTGAGCATTTTTTCATATGACTGTTGGCCATTTGCATATCTTCTTTAGAGAAATGCTTACTTAGCTCTTTTGCCCATTTTTTAATTGGGTTGCTTGTTTTTTTCTTGTAAAGTTGTTTGAGTTCTTTATATATTCTGGATATTAGTCCTTTGTCAGACATGTATTTTGCAAATATTTTCTCCCACTCTGTTGGCTGTCTTTTAGCTCTGTTAATTGTTTCTTTTGCTGTGCAGAAACTTTTCAGTTTGATATAGTCCCATTTGTTTATTTTTCCTTTGGTTGCCCATGCTTTTGGGGTCATATTCATGAAGTCTGTGCCCAGCCCTATTTGCTGAAGGGTTTCTCCTATATTTTCTTTAATAAGTTTTATTGTTTCAGGGTGTATATTTAAATCCTTAATCCATTTTGAGTTGATTTTAGTAAATGGTGAGAGATGTGGGTCTAGTTTCAATCTCCTGCAAATGGATAACCAGTTATCCCAGCACCCTTTGCTGAAGAGGGAGTCCCGACCCCAGTGAATAGACTTAATGCCTTTGTCGAAGATCAAATGGCAGTAAGTGCGTGGGTTGATTTCAGGGTGCTCTATTCTATTCCATTGATCAGAGTCTCTGTTATTATACCAATACCATGCTGTTTTGGTTATTATAGCTTTGTAGTATAGTTTAAAGTCAGGTAAGGATATTTAGAAAACTATTGTCAACCAAACCAAGAACAAAGATCTGTGGGAAAAAAACCCAAAACCCAGGACACAAAAACAAATCTACTACAATAGAATTGGCTAAGAATAAGGTAAGGAATCTGAGAGGTCATCTTGTAAGGCAATTTCTTAACTATCCAAGCTTAATTAAATGGAGGCAATATGGTATAAAGTAAAGAATACAGTTTTTGTTTTTAAAAAGTCATTAAGTTTCAGCTATACCATTGTCTAGCTGTTTGAACATGGACATAGTAACACAGTAAGGACAGCAATTATTATTAATAAAAAAAAATAATGACCATCTCCTAGAAAAGTCTTGGTAGTGTTTGATTTTTAAAACCCCACATAATAGAATTCCAAATTCATTTCTTCTTTTTTTTCAATTTTTTTGTTGAAACAAATCAGTTGTACATATTTGTGGGGTACAGAGTTATATCTCAGTATGTATATACAATGTGTGATGATCCATTCAGTACAATCAGCATATTCATCCTTGCAAAATGCAGTCATTTGTGATATGCACATTTTATCTTTTCTCTTCTGGTTTTTTGGTAACATGCAGAAAGTGATTGCTAATTATAGATTCCTGGGTCAACTGTACACCAATAGAACTTATTTTTGCTATCTGGTGGTAGTTTTGTGCCCATTAACCAGCCTCTCACCTTTCCCTCCCTCCTCCACTTCCATCGCTAGTAACCACAGTTCCTCTCTCTCCACTTAACAGTTCACATTATTATTGTTTATTTGTTTTATTTGGTTTTGTTTTTTGTATTCTCTTTTTTAGCTCCCATATATGAGTGAGAACATGCAGTATTTCTCTTTCCGTGCCTGGCTTATTTCACTTAATGTAATTTTTTCCAAGTTCACCAAGTTGCCATAAATGGCAGAATTTCATTCTTTTCTATGGTTGAGTATTGTTCCATTGACTATATATGTACCACATTTTCTTCATCCAATCATCTGGCAATGGACATTTGGGTTGTTGGTTCCATAACTTGGCTATTGTGAACAGAGCTGCAATAAACATGGGAGTGCAGGCATCCCTTTGATGTTATGCTTTCCATTCCTTTGTGTATACACCCAGTAATGGAAGTGCTGGGTTGTATGGCAGTTCTATCTGTAGTGGTTTGAGAAACCTCCATACTGTTTCCCATAATGGCTGTACTAATTTGCAATCCCATCAACAATATATAAGGGTTCCTCTTTCTCTGCATCCTGTTTTTGCAGTATTCCATAAGTTTTGGTATATTGTGCTTGCATTTTCACTTGTTTCAAAGAACTTTTCTGATTTCCTGATTTATTTCTTCTTTGAACCTGAACATTGTTCAGGAACATGTTGTTTAATTTCCATGTATTTGTACAGTTTCCAAAGTTTTTCTTGTTATCAATTCTAGTTTTATTCCATTGTGGTCTGAAAAAATACTTGATATGATTTCAGTATTTTTAACTTTGTTGAGACTATTTGTGGCCTAACATATGGTCTATCCTGGATAATAATCTGTGTGCTAATGAGAAGAATGTGTATTCTGCAGTTGTTGAATGAAATATTCTGTAAATATCTGTCATCTGCATTTGGTTTAAAGTGTATTTTTAATCTTATATTTCTCTGCTAATTTTCTGTCTGGATGATCTGTCCAGTGCTGAGAGGGGATGTTGAAGTCCCCAATTGTTACTGTATTGGGGTCTGTCTCTCCTTTTAGATCCAATAACATTTCCTTTATATAGCTGGGTGCCCTGATGTTGGGTGCATATATATTTATAATTGTTACATATTCTTGCTGCATTGATCCCTTTATCATTATATAACAGTCTTCTTTATCTCTTTTTTTTTAGTTTGTGGTTTAAAGTCTATTTTATCCAACACAAATATAGCAACTATTGCTTGTTTTTGGTTTCCACTTGCATGGAATATCTTTTTCCATCCCTTTGCTATTAGCCTATGTATGTCTTTACTAGTGGAGTGAGTTATCTTGCAGGCAGCATATAGTTGGATCTAGTTTTTTAAATCCATTCAGCCAGTCTATATCTTTTAAGTGGGGAATAATCCATATACATTTAGGGTTGTTATTGAAAAATATTGCTTTATTTCTGCCATTTCATTAATTTTTTATGGTTGTTTTATATTTCTTTTGCTCTTTTCTTTCCCTTTTAGTTTTTGTCTTTGCTGTTTGGTATATTTTTGTAGTGATAATATACATTTTCTTTCTCTTTCTCATTTGCATATCTGCTCTACTAGTGGGTTTTATTCTTTCTTGTGTATTCATGATGGTAGTTATCACTCTTTTGATTCCAGATATAGGACTCTCTAGAGGATTTCTTGTAGGGCCAGTCTTGTGATGGTGAATTCCCACAGTTTTTGTTTGTCCAGGAAAGATACTATTTCTCCTTCATTTCTGAAGGATAGCTTTGTTGGATATAGTATTCTTGGCTCAGTTTTTTTCTTTTAGGACTTTGAATATATCTTCCCACTGTCTCCTGGCTTGTAAGGTTTCTGTTGAGAAGTCTGTTGTTAGTCTGCTGGGGATTCCCTTATAGATGACTTGATGCTTTTCTCTTGCTTTTTTTTTTTTTTTTTTAACAATGATTTGTCTTTCACTTTCAACAATTTGATTATAATGTGTCTTGGGGAGGACCTTTCTGGGTTCAATCTGTTTGGGGATCTTTGAGCCTCTTTGGTCTGGGAGATCATATCTCTCCCAATATTTGAGAACTTTTCATCTATTATTTTATTAAATAGGCTTTCAGTGCCTTTTCCTATCTTTTCCCCTTCTGGTACACAATATGAAAGTTTGTACACTTAAGGTTGTCAGATAGATCTCATAAGCTTTCTTCATTTTTATAATTCTTTTTTCTTTTTTGGTACAACTGGGTTAATTCAAAAAGCCTATCTTCAAGTTCAGAAATTCTTTCTTCCATTTGTTCTGGCCCATTGCTTGAGCTCTTGATTGTATTTTTTATATATTTGAATGAATTCTCCAGTTCCAGGATTTCTGCTTGGTTCTTTTTTATGATATCTATCTTTTTATTTAATTTCTCACTCAAGTACCAGATTGTTTTTCTGACTTCATTCTGATATCTATATTTTCATGCATCATGTTGAGTTTGCTTAAGATTACTGTTTGGAATTCCTCTTCAGGCATTTCACTGGCTTCCTTTTGTTTGGGGTCTGGTACCAGAGTTATTATCTTCTTTTGGGGTTGTCATGTTTCTCTATTTTTACATGATTCTCATATATCTGTGTTGATGTCTGGGCATCTGGTGGTGCAGTCACTTTTTCTAAATTTTGGAATAGTTTTTGAAGGAAGAAACTTTTACCTGTAGAAGTGTTCTTTAATGATGGTCGTATTGGGCATTTTAGGTTTGGTACTGGGTGAGCATGGTAGTGTAGTCTTCATGTGATTTCTTTCAGTATATTTAGTTTTGTAGTTGTCTGTGGGTATCTTCATGGCCTAGGTGGTGAGACGTTTGGAAGTTTCTTGTTGGGGTGGTTGACACTGGGCAAGGTTTTTGTGGCTGTGAGTAGGGCCTTTAGTACCTTGGGGGTGTGCTGGTGTGCTCAATGCTTCCTAAGCTGAGGTGAACAACCTTGTACAGGGTTGCTAGTGTCAACATTGGGGCTTCAATTTCTGGGGTAGGTGTGGCAATGGGCTGTTCCTCCACTAATGTGGGTGGAGTTGCCAGGATACTGAGTGGATTGCACACCCCTGAGAGAAGTGTTGGGGCATTTTTCTGAGTCCCTGGATGAGGAGAGTGGACTCTCTGGAGCTTCTCTATTGAGGTATGTGGATCTCTAGGCAAGTTTATCAGAGACTTCAGGTTGCATGCACCTGGGAGATGCCAGCTTGCTCCCTGCATGCACCCTCTCTGCTGGGTGGGCTTGCTGAATTAGATGGGTATATGAGTTTCTGGGGGAAAGTGGACATGGATCTAGGCAAATTCACTAGAGGCAAACAGAGCGTCATGCACCCAGGAGGGACTGGCTCATTCTCTGCACCCTTTGCACCAGGGCGGGAGGCTCTGACAGGTGAGCCTGAATAGCAGTCTTACTTCACTGCTATATATATTTATAATTGCTCTAAGTTAATTAATTAAATTGCTCTGGTGAATCTGAATTGGGCAGGTCTCTGTGTTCTGGCTCCTATGCCCAAATGGTGACATCCAGCAGCATTCTGGAACTGAGATGGGTTGGGGGACTCAGCATGCACTCCCCCTCTGGAAAAATGTAGTCATGTTTGTTCCCAGAAGCTCCCCACTCTGGGCTCACTGCTTATGAGGGCTATGCAGTTACCTTGAAGCTTGAATTGCAGGTGTCTGCAGTGGGAGCGCTGACTGCAGAACCCCTCACCCCTGCTGCTTACCTTGTTCCAGCAGTGTGGGATCTCTCCGGTCTCCACACTGGTCTTAGTTTCCCTTGTCTTTCCCTTATCTTTCTGTGTTGCCATTTCAAGTTTCCAGACCTTGGGGGGTCTTCCTCACTGTTTTTCTGGATTCTGTTGTTTTCTCTAGGACATTTTATTCTATAGGTGACTATCTGCTTGTTGCTTTGGACTTTCTTTGCATTAGAGGCAAGGGCTGGCCCCCTCCAGTTGGCCATCTTGCTTGAAAAAAAAAATTTTATTCTTAAGTGGAGTTTTCTGAAATTACTCTATGTCATAATATACCACCTTTTTTTATAATTACAAGACGGGTATTTCAATTGAATACAGAGCCTTGAGGCTAGCAAACAGAATATATAGTAACCAACATGGTATTAAACACTAGAACAAACTAAAGCAATTGTAAATATATGCAGCTGTGAGGTAAGACTGCTATTCAGTTTCAGGAATAGCTCATTAGTGAGATCTAGATTTATCCTATTCTAAAATTGTCAAGTGCTTTAGAGACCATCTTTCTCATGAGATGCACCACACCAACAGGAACAAGACTGAGCAGAGCAAGACTATGTACCCTGGTGCTGTTTTTCTGGTTTGCTTACTCTGGACACCATGACCTTGAATTGACAGTTATAAAGTGTGTGTGTATATAAATATATATAGAAGGCACTTACAAAATTCATAGAAAGATTTGTATTATCTTTCAATTCTATTTTTCATGAACTTTTTGAAGTATCTTTCTGTGTGTGTATATATATATACACACACATATATAGTATATATAGGTGTTTGTGTATGTGTGTGTGTGTATATATATATAATGTGTACATATATATCTCATTCAAGGTAGGTATCTAATAATATTTATAGTAATTAAACATTTTCCTTAATTTGTGACTTTTTAAAGACGCAAAAGAAATCCTATATTATGTGATGGAATGAAGCCTAATTGTAAACAGCAACTATAATTAATATCTAAGAATAATATATCTTAGTATTTTGGTAAAATTTCTAATTTATTGTTTTAAGAGACTCAAAAACTATTTGCTCAAATTCGATTCTGGTCTTGTTTTAATGCCTGTTCTTTTCATCCTCTTGACTCATTTCTGCATTCTGAAGAGTTCCTGTTCCACTGCCTTCTGCGCTGTGTTGTCACATTTGTGTGCCTGGCTTCTAATTTTCAGCTTCTACTAATGGACTTTCTCAAAGTACAGCTTTTATCACTCAGTTGTTAGAGATGATTGCTTTCTCCTCTAAGAACGCTAGAATTCTTGCTGTCTGTTTTATGTATTATCAAAGTGAATTTCTTCTCCTTGCTTATATGGCACCCTCTGCCTGTCTCCCCAGATGAGTTTTTTTATGTGCTACATTCTTCACTTGAGAGAGATGTTTTGAACATTTGATAGGGAACATTTATTGGTGTCCAAGCTGAAAATGCATTTCTTTCTTTTTCTGAGAACTACTCCTCTGTTAATATCATTAAATATCTTCTATCCTAAATACAGCAGATCGGGGGACGCTTCTGAGAAAATGTTTCATAATCAGTAGTGTGACAGCTGTACCCACGTTGAATAAGCTGCTATTGGCTAGATTATGTCGCACTGCAGACAACCCCTAAATCTCAATGGCCTAAAATAATAAATGCTACATGTTCATCTTTGTTGACTGGGGTCTCTGCTCATTCTGATCACTTAGAGATACAGGCTGACAGAAGCTCCATTCTAACATATGCTTCATGATTTCCAAGTTAGGAAGGAAACATAGAAAACTGTGTACTGACAGTTAAAATTTCTGCTCCAAAGTGTTGCATGCCTCTTCCACTTGTATTTCTTGGTAAAAACCAGTCACCTGGCCATAGCTCCTGTAGAGGAGCAAGGAAGAAGAATCTGCTATGTGTCCAGAAGGGGAGAGAACAGAAGTAGCAAAAATTAACTTTCATCAAAGATAAGATATATAAAGCCTAGTGAGAGTGAGCAACATATTCAAGATCATCCCATCTTATTAAGTCATCAACATCGACAAGGCAGGATCTTGAATGAAAATTTATCATGACATAACTCACATACCTCTCAGCTGAAATAGGCCTGATAAAGAACTAGAGCCAAAGAGCCACACGCTGCTTGAATGGTGAGCTGAAAGGAGAGCAATGGTAAGCTGAAACAATGGCTTAAGGAAGCAGTGATGAACATCTTCAAGCAATGTGCCATGACTGTGGCTTGCTGGGCAACAAGTGGCAGATACTAAGGATGAATGGATCTTTCTGAGCAAAGCTTTGAACTAGCCATAGCACCCAAAGGGAGAGGTCAAAACACATCACGTGCTGCAAAAAGCAGGTGGAGTAGACCATCATGAATTCATTCTTATATGAGTACCAAATATGGAATGACTCTTGGGTTATGCCTCTTCACTCCGTGGCCCTCCATAGTAATCATGAACATTTTCCCTCAGGAAAAAGGATCACAATTTAGAGAGACTCTTTTTAATGTGTTGCCAGAAGCACATATTCTTCATAACAATAATGCATTAGAAAATGTAATGGGAAATGAGTGTAACCTTAATTAAAGTGCTCTCCTGTTGCTAATTCTTTAGTTGAAATGCAAAATTAATAACATTTTTTCCTGTCACTTTTAATGATCTTTGTACTCTTTCCAAACTTTTTTTTTTTTTTGGTGTTCACTGATGATGATGAACCAGATTAGACTTGCTAAAGTAGAAATGTTTACATATTCTAAGAAATCTCTTGTTTCCCTCAATATTGCATGTGACATACCAGCCCTGTAATATATTCAGGTGGAATTGAATTCAAGCTTAAAATGTGTTTATTTTTACATTCATTACACAAGCTTCAAAGGAAGTTTGGCATTCAAATGAGTGAATTTTTATCTCACTAAGATTGAAAAAAACTGAGAATTTCTAAAAAATTACCTCTTCTGCTTGATTTGAAATTGCTTCTTTTAGAAGATCATTTATCTTGAGTTCTTAGTATCAGTGGATGTTTTTCAAAAGTAGCCAGTTGGATTTCACTAGGAATTAAGTCTTCCTAACTTATTTACTGGTTGCTATTTTCTACATGAGTTTACATGTTTGTGGAAGCTGGAGTTTTTTTTAATGGTACAAAGATTATTTATATAAAAGAAGAAACATTTAAAATTATAATATACTCAAGTCTATCATTTGTATCACATTAATATTTAAAATGCTCTGACATCTTACTGATTTTTCTAACAAAGTTAAAGTAAACAATGTTTATATCTATATATTCAAGTTCAGACAATAGTGGGAGGTCCACTTTCCTTTTGTCTGAATATTTCTGTGCTTATTTTCTTTATATGTTAATACAAAATGTTCATTATTTCAGATGTAACAATTTTGTAAGAGTTATTTGTAAAATGATTCCAGTTGTCTATTTCAGAGTTCTCAGTATCAATTTTCTCTGTTCTTTTACAAGCAGTTTTGTGCTCTGTTTTAGTTATCTATTACTATGTTGGAAACCACCACAAAACTTAGTGGCTGAAAACAACAATTGTTTTGTTGCTTGTGATTCTATGGGTGAGGAATTCAGGCAGAGCTCAGAGGGGTAGGCTTGTCTCTGCTTCACCTGGTGTGGGCTGGGGTGTTTCAAGTGGGGCTGAAGGATTTGAGATGGCCTCACTCACATATCCGCGGCCTTGATGCTGAAGTCTTGGCAGGGTGTGCTGTTTTTTACCAAGTGTCTTATCTCTCTTCACATGGTCTCTCGCCATTCAGTTGTCTTGCCTGAGTGTCTTTACATGAAAGGTGAATTCTGAAGGAAGAAAAGAAAAAGTTGCAAGACTCTTAGGACAAAGGCCCATAACTGCACAGGGTGACTTCCATCATATTCTACTGGTCAGGCAAGTCATGAGGATATCATAGGTTCAAGGAGAGTGGAAACAGACTCTACCCCTTGATGGAGGAGTGGCTTGGTCACATTGCAAAGGGGCACATGGTAAAAAAGGGATTGTTACAGTTGTTTTAGGAAATGATATACCACAGACACAAATGAATGAATTATATTTGTAAGGCTACTACTGTACGCTCCCCTGCCCAAACTATAACCCAGCAGCTTACTATGTGAAAATCTATATGTTTTTATTTCTGATTGGGAGCTACTGAATGTCTCAGTAAATTGAAGTGGACAGTTCATCAGCCTGTCTTTCAAATCTTTGGTAGTCTGATGTGGTTTGGAGTGTGCCTCACAAAATGAATGAGTGTGGGGGTACTATTAGCGGTATCAGAGACATTCATTCTTCAAACATGTCTTGAGTACATACTATGGTTAAAAACAGTTCCAGACACTGGACATACAAAGAAAGATGGATAATAAATGGTTTTATTTCATGATTTTGACTTTTTGGTCACAACTCCTTACTTCGTTTTAGTGATACCATGCGCCATGGCCTCATTGTGGGCTTTTAGGGGTGGAGTATATTTCCCTGCCCCTCTGAGGCTGGCTTTGTCAATATGACTTGCTTTTGCTAAAAGCATGTCAGCAGATGTGATGAAGGAAGTTGCATGCAATGTGCTTGTTCATTGGTGTTTATTTATTTCTCTTCCATCACCATGAGCAGAAACTGGGCCACAGAAATAAATACACACACAGATCCAAGCAAGGAGTCAACTCTGGTCTGACCCACAGCTTGGTGCAGAACTGGCCACAGAGCCAGCCTAGATCAGCCAACCACTAGGATGTTTTTCTATGCACAGAAACTCCCTGAAATAAGTAATGTTCTGTCTTGTAAGGAAGAAAAATGTATAAGCAGATAGTTAATTGTCCAATAATACATCATATGCAGCAATAGAGATCTACAGAAGGACCACAACTCCATCTTGTCTTGGTATGTGTATGTGTGGTTTTTAGTGGAGCAATGAGGAAGATGTTCTAGAAGGAGGTGACCCAAAGTTGAGTCTTTAAGAATATGTGAGAAGACATGTAAGAGTTTACAAAGGAGGGGAAATATTACAAGCTAAAACTAAGTGTGAGCAAAGGCAAAGAGATAAGCTCCAACGTGATGTGAAGAAATCTACAAACAGTTCATTGTTCTTGAAAGTTTAATGAGTGGGACGGTCCGACTTAATCAAGAGGTGCGAACACTTAAATTGTCTTTGCAATGGATTCTAATTCCAAGAGATATCAAGGCTGATAAAAACTAGGACTGACATGAACTTTGTTCCTCTGGCTAAACATTTTAGAGTACATGCTCTACTAAAATTAATATGAGCACAGATAGTTTCATTATTTCTGCCTTTACAAATAATGAAATTATATTTCAAAGATTTCAATTGCACAGCCCAAAAAGGCACAGATAGTAACTGTAGATATAATTTAAAAGAGGAAAATGAAAACTAACAAGAAGTAATATTATGCTGTGTAATATTGTATATGAAAATTACAGGTGGTTCTCCTTTCAAGTAGTAGCTGTACTTCTGAAAAAAGTTTGTCAAACAAGTTATATTAGATACCATTATAAAGATATTCCAACTGGGGATAATTTTTTTTTTTTTTTTTTTTTTTTTACTGACCGGTAACGGGATCGCAACCCTCGGTGTTGCGTCCGTACTGGGGACCGGCATCGGGATCGCAACCCTTGGTGTTGCGCCCGCACCATGCTCAGCCAGTGAGCGGGAACCGGTCTCCACATGGGATTCTAACCCTCGGCGGGAGCGCCGCTGTGCTCCCAAGCGGCGCACTCTCCAGTGTGCCACCGGGCCGGCCCCGGGAATAATTTTTAGAAATATGGTTAATACGTTTGTTTCCTAAGTGTAATTTTCATAAGATGCTTTTTTTAAAAGCTATTTTTACCTTTATGCAGTTATAATTTAGAAGGTGATCCCTATTTCAATCTGAATTTTAGAAATGAAGGGGTATTTCAACATCTTTATTCTTAATTTAGACATTAGCTAATTTTCTGGTGCTTCCCTTTACCTGCTATGAGAACTTAAGCAAGTTTCTAAATCTCTCTTCGTCTCAATGAGATACTTTAAGTCAGTAAAATGGGGAAATAATTCTTACTGTTTATAAAGCCCCTGTGGTGACTAAATGAGAACTTATAAGGAAAAGTGCCCAGCTCACCATGTGACATGTGGCAAGCACCCAATAAATGTTAGCTACTTACTGTTATTCTCATAATAACAGTAATAACATAATTAAGAATTACCATTCCTATTTAATCTTATAGCTGAGGAAACGAGGGACCCAGGGAAGTTAACTGACTTGGGCAACAATGTGTGCTTAGCAGCTTCAGAAACTGAGAAGGATTTTGGTTGCTGACTTCCAGGCTTGAGATTTTCCCAGTGTAGGGCTTCCCTCTCACTGAGTTTTCAAGAAACTCACGATAAATATGAATAGTGATTCTGAAAACCACTGCACCAGTGACACTAATTTGCCTTGAAATAGAAAGGACATGAATTACTATATGTAAATATTAAAAAAAAAAGTGGGCAGTTGTCTTCAAATATGTGTATCACTAAATACAAACATTTTAATTTGAATAACTGCATTAAGATTAAGCTTTTCTTCTTGGGAATTCTCCATTTGTGACAAGGAATTTTACTCACAGTTTGAAAGCTTATGATCAAATTCCAACAAAACAGGTAGAAAGTTTTCATATAAAAACTATTGGATTACTTACTAAAGTTAAACAAAAAAGACTGCTATTTAGTTTGGGGAATTAAGCTGATGGCATTTTCAATTTATCCAAGCGAATGCACACGGCCCTACTTCAATTTCATTATAAAGGTAAAATCAGAAAAGCTAAACATTAAATCTCATAAAGAAACATAATTCGATTTAATGTTATTAGAAGATAGTGCAGAATAGAGGACGATATGGTGCTAGCTTAACTGCTTCTGTGCTGAATAAAACAACAGCCCTCAAACCATTCACTTACATGTTCCCAGCTGTACCTGTCGAAGCTCACTTTTACTCATTAGCTCAGTCATTGCATCATATACCATTCTAGGGACACATATGTATCCTATTAGCAATAATAAAGTAATGGGGGATGTGTGGTAATATGATAGCAAAATTCAGTAAAAATTCTATTTGAATTTAATTCTGTGGGATACGAACATAACCCACGAAGGAGTACTCTGATCTACAGTGAAGAATAATTTGCCTACTGCTCTGGTTTGCAATTAATGAAAAGTCCTCAGGAAATCCCAATTTCTGATTAAAGAGAGTTGATTATGATTAATGTATCCAAATTAACTTCCAAGGAAGGAAGCCATCTTATAATGATCTACATTATTCCTCCAATTTTAAATTCCTAAGGCTACTCATATCTGTGCCCTTTCCTCTAGTCCTTAAAGGTGTATATTTGGTTAACTTTTGGTTTTTGGTTAGTGAGACAACAATTGTAGTTTGTTTACACATGTAGAGAATATTCAAGATCTTATGAATTCTCTTTTCTCCCCTCTCTAACCTTCTGTAAAAATAGTATCACTGGTGTTTCCAAAAACGTATTTTCAGGCAAATATGGCATGGAGGGCTAGTCATTTCATTTTTCAATCTGGGTGCCTTAATAAGTAAGTAAATGCTTGCAGACCAAATTCATGTAGCATTATAAATTTTTGCATTTCTTCAGGATATTTGTAAATACTTTTGTGGGAAATTCAGAAATGTCACATCAAGTTCTGTTAACCGGATCCCATTTTAAACTGGAAGTTTCCCATGTACAGTATTTATTTTAGAAAGTATTGATTTCTATTAAAATCATATACATATTTTAAAAGCAGCAATAGATAATTATAATTAGTAAGCTACAATGGTTAGACTAGGAGTTAGTAAAAAGAATTATTATTTACTTCCCCAAATAGTTCAGTTAGCTTACACAATATTGTTCTCCCACTGAAAATTTTTTTCAATACTTCAGCTATATTTTTGTATTCATATAAACATTTTGAAAACACAGATAAACAAAAAGAAAAATTCAATATTATAAAATCTCATTATCTAGGCACAGACACTTAAAATTTTGTTTTTTAGCACATGCACTTTTGTATTTTTTAAAAACATGTTTATATCTTTTTTTTTTTTTCCTTTTTGTCTTTTTTCGTGACCGGCAATGGATCGCAACCCTCAGTGTCGCGCCCGTACTGGACCGGGACCGGCAACGAGATCGCAACCCTCGGTGTTGTGCCCGCACCTCGCTCAGCCAGTGAGTGGCCGGTCTGTATGTGGGATCCGAACCCTCGGCGGGAGTGCCAACGCGCTCCCAAGCGGCGCACAGTAGCAGTGCGCCACCGGGCCGGCCCAATGTTTATATCTTTTTAAAAAATTTATTAATATTATTTTTTTACATTCTAAGATGTCGTGGAGCAGTTGGGGGGAGGGGAAGAGGGAAAGTGTGAGGAAAATAGGGTGGGAGGAGGAGGACAGAGGGGGGACGTGGTTGAGGCCCGTGGCACACCCCTCTTTCCAGCAGGGGAGACCTTCTGGCTTTCAGAGGGGTCTCAGTCATTGCTGGGCTGGATGCAGATGTCAGGGGGGTCTGGCTGAAGCCTTTGGCTCCCCATTGCCTTGACCCAGGAGCCCAGAGTGTTTCTAGTGGCAGCTCGGTGGTCATTGCTGGGCTAGTTGTAAATATCAGAGGGGAATGGCAGAGGCCCTTGTCCCACCACTGTACTGGCTTAGGAGCCCAGGGCACTTCCAGTGGTGGCTTGGTGGTCATCGCTGGGCTGGTTGTGTATGTCAGGGGTGTGTGGCTGAAATACATAAATTAAAAAAAAAAATCATGTGTATATTTACTAGTTCATTTTTATTTCAAAACAAATATCCAGTGATTTCTAACAAATTCTTTTATCTTTATTAATTATGACTTAATGCCCCTGAGTGTTGATAAAATATAAATACCCAGGAGGGCACTACCTGTTATTAGAAGTTGGATTCTGGTGCCTAGAGTATGCTAAATCAGTAAGAAGCTTCACTTACAGAAAGATGACTTCAAGTATATTCTTGCCTGGGTATGTGGTATGTGGCACAAGCACAAAGATTAAGTACCTCAGAAAGAAATCTAATCAGTGTTTCATGTTTATTCAGGACTTTATGTTTCATATTTTTTATGATTTGGAGATGCATCATTAAGATGTCCCTAAGATGCTGAAGACTGTCAGAAACAGCTAATGTATACCCTGAAGACATGACTCAGTCACCCAACAAGGTGCTTGCTATTCTGTTTCCAGAGTGCCATTATTTCTTTTCTTTTCTTTTCTTTTTTTAATTTTTGTGACCAGTAAGGGGATTGCAACCCTTGGCTTGGTGTTGTCCGCACCGCGCTCAGCCAGTGAGCGCACCGGCCAGCCCTATATAGGATCCAAACCCGCGGCCGTGGCGCTCCCAGCACTGCTGCGCTCCCAGCACTGCTGCGCTCCCAGCTGCCGCACTCTCCCGAGTGAGCCACGGGGCTGGCCCTTATTTCTAAAACTTTGGAAATCAATTGTATTGATGAGGACTTCTTTTAAAAAGTGGATATTCAGGGCCGGCCCGGTGGCGCACTGGATAGTGCGCCGCTTGGGAAGCGCAGCGGCGCTCC
>NW_007734991.1:57693-78976 GCF_000696425.1 Galeopterus variegatus
GGGGGTTGTGATCCGTGGCCGGACAAAAAAAAAAAAAAAAAAAAAAAAAAAAAAAAAAAAAAAAAAAAGTGGATATTCATAAATAAATAAATAATTTCACTAATAAAATTAATGAGATGATGATGATTAATGGGTAATTTAGAAGTCTACTTTGTAATATATTCAATGAATCAGTGTTATGTCTGTTACCAAAACAAACTAGAAATGTCTACTTAATGTAGCAATTTATTTTCTGCCATTTTTCTCATTTTGTTAGGAGAGGGAAAATGTCAGTGAATAAGCATCTGCAGCCTCATCAGCAAGTCATTGTCACCAGAACTTACTGAAGAGGAAATACAGGCAACCTCTCTCTGCCTTAGTTCCTTCATCTGTAAAAATGGAAATAATGTTTCAACAAAATTATCATCATCATCATCCTTGTCATCAGGATTGCATGCTTTTAACCTGGGTTCTTCATAAAGCAGACCTGAAACAAAGGGTTAAGGGCAAGTGCTTAATTCAGGTCTGTGACCCCAGAGATCAGGTGAGAGTGGCAGAGGAAGGAAGCAGAAAGAAGAAAGAGGCAATGCAAAGATGCCTTATCAAGTTGGCTGCTGCTAAAGGTGATTGGGTTCTTAATCCTACAGGATCACCTAAGAAACAATATAAACTATGCCTTGAGATCTTTTACAGGCAGGGGAGGTGGCAGGGAGCATATGTCCACTGGTTTCCATCCTTGATTGGTTACCATGCGCCCTGATGGAACATTAACACTCATGTACTTCCAGGTTGTGCCAATATGGGCATCAAGCAGATTCTAATGGGATCTTACTCACAGAAGCCCAGGGAGGAAGGAGGAGGCATGCAATACAGACCTGAGACAAGGTGCTGTCAGAAGGTACCTACAGGAAGCTGGACAGGGAGGCTGAGAGGATTCTCCATGATGCCTGAGGTAACTGAGATGATTATCATCGTCATTATCATATATAGACACCCCCTCTATCTGATTACCAGAGTCTGCTGTTATTTATCAAAAATCTCACAACAGACAAATGACCAAATTGGCTTAGGTCAGTTTTTAATGCTCCCTTTAACAAAACAAATTGCTTTCTATTACATACTCCCCTTTATTCTTATAAAAATGTGGATAGTCCTGTTCATTCTTGATTCTTAAGTTGTTCCTCTTATCTATCCTTCCTCCTTCTTAGAGCCACCATTTGTGCTAGAATCTATATGTTATACCGCAAATGATTTTTATCCTTCTTGAGATCTCTCTTTGCCCATATATTTTTTAGTTTGTCTATAACGTTTTAAAATATTTTTAAACTTTAAAGAATCCTTAAATATCCTTTGAACTGGACAAATTTTTTTGAAACAAAAATTACATCCTCATGTCTTTTTTAACCCTTTTTACCAAAAAAGATTTTTTACATTTTCAAAACACACTTTGTATATAGAATTTTTTTATAGCTAGCAATTTTAATCATATGTAAACTATAACTTTAACTCTTAGTCACCCTAATTTTTAGTGAAAAACCTAGGAAGCAAGTAATTTTGAACTGTTCTATATCAATATATGTAGTTGAAAACCACTTTCAAATTTTTTAAATTTATTTTTTATCAGCATATTCATTGTTACAAATCATACTTATTCTTTAAGCCCCTTATCCAATCCCCCGTCCCTCTCCCCACCCTCTCCCACACCTTTTCCCCCTACTCCTGCCCCCTCTAATAACCATAGATTTGTTCTCTCCATCTGATAGATTAACTGCTCTTCTGTTGGTTTATTGCCTAGATGATCTGTCCGGTACTGAGACAGGTGTGATCAAGTCCACCCCTATTACCATAAATCACATGCTTCTTCCAGAGTAATAACTCTGGAGTGTACTTTGTGGAGAGAAAGGACCTCTTCCTCTTTTTGGTCTCCGCTGGTCCTTCTCTTTGTGTCAATGCAGTTCAGAGTCTGGTGTGGCTGTGATTGCTGCTAAAGAGACTAGCTATTTTTGTGGCAGCCGTAGCAGTTACAGCAGCTGTGGTGGGCTACCCGCTTGGAAATGGTGTTTTTGGTGTGCTCTTTACCTGGTTGTGGCTGGGTTCGGCTTCTCCTGGCTCCATACCTCAGGACCCTGGCAGGCCCTGGGGTGGTGGTGGCAGCTTGCCTAGCTGCAGCTGGGTTCAGTTTTCCTCCACTCCATGCCTCAGGACCCTGGTGGGGCCTCAAGGTGCATTTTCTAATTTTTGAAGAGAAATGTGCTTTCAATTTCTTAAAATATCTAAATATATTTAGCGTTTTAAAATACATTTTGTATGCTAAATATATTTAGCACATAAAAAAGTCAAAGTATATAAACTTAAACTTGTGTTTAATACCCAATGTTTAGTATTTTAACTTACCTAGAAATGACATTTATGGTTACCTATTAATTTAACATAACATGACTTTAAAATTTTAAATTACTGAAAAGATTTTTTGAAACTGTGACAAGTTTACTTAAAACATTTATCCCATTTAACATTTCCCTAATTTTTCATTTTTAACAATTGTATTTGAATTGCTCATGGAAAACAAAACCAGCCATTTTTTTTTTTTTTTTTTTTTTTTTTGAGAAAAAGTAAAACCAAGCTAAACCTATATCAACCAATCTTAACAAGCTCTTTGAGATATTGGATATAGGTATGCTCTTCAAAATCGCTTTAGTTGTCCTGGGTCCATTTAACACCCCGGGCAGCCATGTAGGGCAGGGCATGTTTACATTTACATATTAGGTGCAAAGCCCAAGACAGAAAAGAGAACAACAAAGATAATGTCTAGAAGATATGAAATCTTTCAGGATGGCCAGGACACAGAGCTGGGACAGAGAGGACAGGACCATTTTTGGCTTGGCTTTTTTCTGCAGCTGGTGATCCACACACTGTGGACACAGATGTCCCCAATCCTCACCATGGCCACCTGTCTAGACCCCAGAATTTAGAGGCTTGGAACCAAATACATATGGTCATAACAAGATGTGTGGAAGGCTCTGGGTGAAGTGCAGAAGCTGGTTCTCCCAGCTTTTAGCCAACAGACAAATTAAGCAAGTATCAAAAACTCACCAAAGCAACAATTTTATGACCTTAAAACATCTGAGACAGTGTAAATTTGTTTTAACCAAACTACCTAGGCAAAAATGTCTAAATTAAATCCTAAAAACGTTTTTATTTTATTTTATCAGCAATTTTAAAACAAGTTTTATTTCCCAAAAGATTATTAAAGTCATGTAAACTTTAAAAGCATTTGGGCTTATTCACTTAATTTATGAGTGTGCATTATTTATAAGCCAATTTGGTACTGTGCAGAAAATATTTAAACACATGTATAGACAAACACATGTAGCCACAAGATACAGCTTACACATGTGTATATGTATACATAAAAATAGAAACAAATAAAGAATATAAAACAGGTACAGTATAGAACTCATTCATTTAAAAATTAAGTTGGATTTAAAACATGTCTATGAATGAAACAAATCAAAGCTTATCTGTCCCTCATGGCCAAATTTCTCGCTGAGTTTTAGAGAAAGCAGGGTAAGCAAATTTACATCTCAAAGCACTGAGAAAGAACGCAATTCTTTCCAAAAAGGGGTTTGGGTGTGTCAGAGACACAGAAGAAGATTAAAAAAATGGATGCCAAGACAAAACAAGATCACAGAAATTCACCACAAGACTTTATGAAGAGACCAGTTTTACTCCAGTTTCTGTTCTTAATTGAATTACTGAGCCCATTAGCAAACAGAGGCAAGCCCACTTGACTCTTGTAGCTCCAAGAAGAAGCCAGCAGACCCAAAAAAAGGTAGTCCGCATGCCCTGGCTGCATTTCTCATGGTGCCTCAGAGTCTTTGGCAAAAAATTCCAACAAGAGAAGCAGACAGGGAGTGTATACAGTTAGTAGAGTTTCAAAAAAAAAAAAGGAATCCAGTTGACTAAATAGTTCTCATAAGGAGAAACAAAATCTACAGAGATAAATAAAGAGGCCTAAAAGAAAATTTACTCAAATAAAACCAAAGAGGTTCAAAGAAGCTCTCTCAGGATCCAGAGCCAACCCTGAAGGTAAAGTCTTGAGAGCAGGCAGCAGCCACTATGGTAGCTGCAAATGGGCCTATTTAGTTAGCTCAGGAGAGAAGTTAAACAACAAAAGTTTCTAACGTATTACAAATATAACAAATGACTCAAAATCTGAACATATAAGCACATGCGAGACTAGAGTCTACCAAGAGGGGGCAAAAATGGATTCCCCCCACCAAAATCCAGACCATCCCCAATGACAGCTTAAAGAAACAAAGGCTATCTACAGGAATAGAAGGATCACAAATGTGTACCCTAAAAGATCAAGAGTCATACAAATAGTTTAGAATAGTGAGCTTAAACTAATTTTTATAAATGTTTTTCTCCTGAGTTAAAGGAATTTTGTGGTGGGTCAAAAGAAATTTAACTCTGTTTCAAATCTAATTTCTGTTTTTTTTAAAAAATATTTCAAGTAAATTTTTAAGGCTAGTTGTTATATTAATCTTTTTATAGGTACCTATGAGACAGCTGTTTAAGATGAAAGCTCTCTCTCAAGAAAAGTTTTCTTTTGAACATAGCCAATTTAAAGGATCTGAGTTTGGCCATGAACAATTCAGAATCCCCAATGATGTACCCATTTCACTAGTAATTCGATTCAATAAACCTCCCCATAGTAAGACCAGGAGGTAGTTTTTCAGGTTTTGAGTAAGAGACAACCCACATGATCCCCCAAATTCACTCTCAGAGATAGTCCAAGATAGTGAAAGACTTCTGTTGCCACAGGTGTTTAAGGGTAGTGTCTGCGTCAGTATCCCACAAATATGTAGGGGACAGAAAGTCACAGACCTTCTATTCTGTAACACTGGGTAGGCCCTTCTGGGATTGAACTTTCCCAGGGCTAACCAGACAACAAGAGTTGAGATGACAAAAGCCCCTATGGATGGGACATCTTATTAAGATAAACTCCCCCAACAGCTTGGTACCTTTAGAACAAAGAGTGTACCCAAATTTCCAAGTTAAATTAAACTGGCCACCAGATGTGAGCCAACACTCATATTCCCCTGACGGTGGAGGCCAAGAGCAAATGCTCTCCATTTGGTCACAAACCAAGCTTCAGAACATGAAAACAAGATAAGACAGGAGCCTTATCCAATTTTTGTTTTAGAGACCCACAGCAAAGCTCTTCTAAATAGATGCTGTTCTGGTAAGAATCACAAAACTTACCGGTCTGCAGGGCTGCCTCAAACAACAGGCTTATAGGGGTTCTAGGACTGTGTTCCACTTTATGCTATCCCTCTTATGACAAAATGGCACAGGAAGACCAAGACAAAGGAAAAAATAAAACCTATTTCTGGGAGGAAAAAGATCAGATAATATGAATATTCATACCAAAAATGCACCAGAGTTACTATACCTCAGATTAGTCATACAAACCTTTTTCTTTCTATTAATCAAATTTTTGGAAAAAGAGACAAGAAATGATTTTTACCATCAGCTTGACCATATTTAGAGAGAGAGAGAGAGAGAGAGAGAGAGAGAGAGAGACTGTGAATCTCACTGGTAAGAAAAGAAAAGCTACCTTTATGCCAGCTTGTTAGGTTCTGGTCTCCTTCATCTGTTGCTTCTAGATTTGACCATATTTAGAGAGAGAGAGAGAGAGAGAGAGAGAGAGAGAGAGACTGTGAATCTCACTGGTAAGAAAAGAAAAGCTACCTTTATGCCAGCTTGTTAGGTTCTGGTCTCCTTCATCTGTTGCTTCTAGATGATCAGCGTGGCTTTGTTATCCTGCTCACAGTGCCATAACTGTAGGGGCCAAGGGAAGACATCCCCTTTAGCCTCCTGTATTAGTCTGTTTCTGTTGCTTATAACAAAATACACAGAACTGGGTATTTTATAAAGAAAATAAAATTTTGGCTTCCACTTTTGGAGGCTGGGAAGTCCGCAGTTCAGGGAACACATCTAGTGAGGTGACTCTACAGCAATGCAGGCTGTCACATGGCAAGAAAGGCAGAGTAGAAAGAGATTAGCCTCTCATGTGTTCTTTTAAAGCCCTCAGAACCATGCCTCTGACTGTTACACTTCCCCCTGTGTAACGGAGATGTAAAAAAGAATTACTCGATTACTCAAAGCACTATGAATGCATTGAGAAGCCCGGAAGGACTGCACTTCAGTGATTTCTCTATTAGGATGAGAAAGCTGAATGTGACAGCCCCGATTCAAAGTTAGCTTCTCCCTTTTATTGCAAAGACAAGGAAGTTTCACAAGAAAATTCAGTTGATCCAATCATTACAAAGGACACAACAAGGACATGGGCAGAGCCATGGCTAAGTATAGTTTTAACAATGGAAACTAGTAACATCAGTGAAATAAACAAAGTGACATTCCCTAATGCAATTTGCAAAAGGTTAAGTTGATCCACCAACAAAAGCTTATTCTTAGCAAACACTTTCCTTTCCTGCAGCAATTTCCTCAGTATGTTTACATAACAATCAAGTAACCTTCTCAACATATCAATCAATAGATTAACCTGCACCAAGGACATCTGCCCTTTAAGCCAGCAATTTTGCTGTGTTACAGTTCTTTATCTATAACAGAGACTTTAGCCTGGCGAAATTTTCCTGTCTTTTTCAAGCTTAACATTCCTCTGTGCAATTTTCAAAAAGTTAGGGCTATACCTGAAACTACAGGGCTTTGGAAGCTAGGCCCTGTGAAATACATTTGCTTTATAAATGTTACTCACATCTGACCACCATTTCTAACCCATTCATTATGGCATGATCCTACAGTCTTTTTAATTTTTTAAAATTTTAAAATTTTAATTTATTTTTTATGTCTGTCCTACAGTGTAATCACCTCTTCAAGGCCCCACCTTTCAATTACCATAACAGGATTTTCTACCATCTTAACACTGTCACAGAGGGGGTCAAGTTTTGGGGGGACACTCAGTCCAAGGTATGCCTCCCCTGACCCCTCAAAACTCATGTCCTTTTCACATACAAATACATTCATTCCATCCTTAAAGTCTTGTTTCACCTCAAAGGTCCAAAGTACAAAGTCCCATCTGGGAAATCAAAACAAGTTATCTACTTCCAAGATACAATGATGGGACAAATATAGGGTACATATTTCCTGTTCAAAAAGGGAGAAATAGGCCAAGAGAAAGGAGTAACAAGTCCTAAACAAATCTGAAACCCGCAGGGCAGGCATCAAATCTTATAGCTGGTGAATCACGTATCTTGACAGTGTACAATGTCCTCTGCATGCTCGTGTGAGGATTGGGTCCCCAAGTCCTTGGGTAGCTGTACTTCTATGGCTTTCCTGGTCTCAGGCCACACTTCAGCTTTCCCAGGCTGGCATTCCACTCTGGTAGCTCCTAAAGTCTGGGGTCTTCATGGCAGTCCCCCTCTTATGGCTCCATTAGGCATGGCATTACTGGGGTTTTTCTGCTGCAACTCTGACCCCATGCTTCTACTCAGCATTTCTCTAGTGAAGGCTGTCTGTGGTGAATCCACCCCTGTGACAGATCTCTTCCTGGGCCCCCGGGCTTTTCCATACATCCTTTGAAATCAGGGTGGAGGATCCCAAATCTTCACAGCTCTGGCATCCTACAAGCCTGCAGACCTGACATCGTATGGACACCGCCAAGGCTTCTGGCTTGTATCTTTCAAAGCTGTGGGTCCAGCAATGCCTGAGGCCAATTTAGCCATAGCTGGAGCAGCAGGGGTGCGGAAAGCAGCATCCCAAGGTGGCCCTGGGCAGAGAGCCTGTGGAGAATGCCTCGGGCCTGTTCCCTAAGACCGTTCTGTCTCCCTAAGTCCTTGGGCCTGAAATGGAGGGTAGGCCCCAGAGGCTTCTGCAGTGCCTTTGGGACCTTTCTACCTTCTCTTGATAATCCCTTTCTTTTATATTAATTTCCTTAGCAAGAGGTCACTAGGCTACACCCTTGCTTTCATGTCCAGATAAAAATTTTTCCAACTTTTGGCTCCCTGCTTTCTTCTGCATTATAAATTCTGGCTTTATGCCTTTGCCACCATAACTCAGCATAGGCTGTTGCAAATAGCCATGCAGCTTCCTAAATGCTTTGCTGCTTAGAAATTTCTTCCACCAAATACTCTTGGTCATCACCTTGAAGTTCCACATTCCGTAAAATTTGGGGGGTGGGGGAGCATGAACAGAATGCAGCCAAGTTTCTTTCCACTTCCAGTTTCCAAAAAGCTCCTTCTCATGTACATCTAAGGTCTTCTCAGAATGGCTTTTACAGTTCATATTTCCATAAGCATTCTGGTCACCAACACTTAATCAGTCTCTAGAACATTCCAAACCTTCCCTGGTTTCTTGTCTTTTAAACCCCCACTAGCAGCTAGGCTTTTTCTAGCCTGCTCCTTCAAGATTCTTCCAGCCTCTCCTCATCACCCAGTTCCAACACCCAGCTTCCACATGTTCAAGTATTTGTTGTAAGCAACACCTGCTTCTTTGGTACCAATTTTCTGTATTAGTCTGTTTCTATTGCTTGTAACAAAATACACGGAACTAGATATTTTATAAAGCAAATAAAATTTATCGCTTCCTGTTTTGGAGGCTGGGAAATCCACTGTGCGGGGAACATATCTGGTGAGGTGACTCTATAGCAATGCAGGCTGTATTGTATGTGGCAAGAATGGCAGAGCAGAGAGAGACAAAACCTGTCATGTGCACTTACTTTTAAAGCCCTCAGAACCATGCCCTTGACCGCCATTATTAATCCATTCACTATGGCATGGTCCTCAGAATCAAATCACCTTATCAAGGCCCCATATTTCAATTACCATAAGAGGATTTCCCATCCTCTTTACACTGTCACAGTGGGGGTCAAGTTTTGGGGGGACACTCATCCAAGGCACCCCCAAAGGTTCTCCGAAAAGTCACCTAATAAACAGAGATTAATATGAAGAAAAGACATGATAAGTTTTATTATATCATAGTTTTACGTGACATGGGAGCCTTCAAAATGAAGACCCAAAGATATAGCGAAAACTATCCATTTTTATGCTTAGGTTCTGTGAAGCAGGTGCAACTGTGTAGAAATGTGATAGGACAAGATATTAGTTCATTTCTGTTGCTTTTAACAAAGTACCCAAAACTGTGTAATTTATAAAAAAACGAAGTTTTGGAGGGTGGGAAGTCCAAAGTCCAGGGAACACATCTGGTGAGAGCCTTGGTGGTGGTGACAGTGATGCAGGGGTCTCACATGACAGAATGCTGGGGCACAGAGAGACTCTCACTGCTCTCCTTTTAAAGCCCTCAGAACCACACCCATGACCACCATTATTAATCCATTCACTACAGCGTGGTCCTAACAATCTAATCACCTCTTCAAGGTCCTACCTTTCAATTTGCACAATAGGATTTCCCACCCTCAAAAGTGACAGTGGGGATTAAGTTTTAGGGGGGACGTTCAATCTAAGGCAGACAAGAAAGATATGATCTAATGCTAATAGACTCAGTGGGAAACCCAGCAGGGCTGTTTGTTCAGATTCTTCTTGGCCTCTCTGTGTATCTTTTCTTTTTCTGGGAATGAGGTCTTATTACGTACTGTTGGACAAGTTAGGTCAGAGAATTTCTTTATGTTCAGTTCTACAATAGAAATGCAGAGGAGAGGATTAGAGTATATCTATGACCTGCCTCTAAAAGAGGGATTGTAGTTTCTATGGCTTGCCTCAGGGGAGAATGAGAAACAGGAGAAGGTAAGAGGTTTGCTTTTGAGGATGCTTCTGAGGCCTTCACTTTGAGGTATCACTTTCTGGGTCCTAACAATTCTGTCCTCAAGACATTTGAAATTAGTGATAAACTGAAACTAACTAAAGCAGCAACTCATTCTGAATCCAGCTTTATTCTTGACTAGACCAAAAAGCTCAAGTCCTCACAAGCTCCCTAACAGGAGAAAAAGCAAACCTTTTCCGGAGGAAAATATTACTTACCCCAATGTCTGTGCTTCTATGACCAAATATGAGACATGCAAAAAAGCAGGAATATGAGACTCATAATCAAGAGAGAAAAGCCAATGAAAATAGACTAACATGTAGCTCACATGTCCAATTTAGCAGACGAGAACTTTAAAAATAATAACTACAAATATGTTAAAGAATTTAGAGGAAAACAAGTGTTATATGGATTCAAAAAATGGAGGATTACAGCAGAAAAATGGACACCCCAAAAGAACCAAATAAAAGTCCCAGAAATGAAAAATATCATATCTGAAAAACAGAAGTAGCTTAGGTCTCTCTTGACCCACTGAGAGTCCCTGAGAAATGATGATCTGAGAATAATTTTTTTCTCTATGCTTCAAATACTTCAATCCAAATTCCAACACTTAGATTATAATGTCCTTTTATATTTGACCTCTTCCTACCTCTCCATGTCCTCACTCATACTCTGACCCCAACCATAATGAACTCAGTCTCAAAGGAATGTGCCCTGTGCTACGTATACTGTGGGCTGCACAATTTGTGGGAGGGTCACATGAGTTATGGTGTCAGAGCTTCTTCCTAGAGATGCACAACGGCCCTACTTTAGATTTCTTAAAGTGTCCCTTCTTGCTCTATGTGGTGCCAATGTCTTTTCTTCATCTGGTCTTTGTCACCCTTCTTTGTCTGACCACTTCATTCATATTTTAGGGTGACTTATAAGTTGCTTCTTCCAGGAAATTTTTAACCCTTTAAATCAGGATTAAATATTCCTCTGTGTGTTTCTGTACTTTCCTAATGTCCCCATCATAGTCCTTAGCATATTGTTGTATAATTTCTTGCTCATCCATCTCTTCCACTAGCCCCTAAGCTCTGTGAGTACAGGAAAGATACTTGTATATCACTAATCACTACTGTAGGTGAAGAATTCAGCATAGTATCTGACAGATCTTAGGGGAATCAATAAATGCTTCCTAAATGAATGTCTGAATGAATCCTATGATCACATTTGTAACGCTGCAGTTCACAGATAAAGTAATATAATGGATCAAAGACACTTTCATGCTGTACAATTTTCCCCAGTGTGACTACATGTCAAGTTGTAATGATGAAATAATATGGGATCATAGACAATTAGAGCTAGAAGTTCAGAAATCAATGAGGGTAACATTAGAATTTTACAGAAGAGGAAACTCAACACCACCTTTCCAAAGTTAACGTGTTGTTATGGTTCTGTACTCTGACAGAAACAGTTCTAGAGTACAAGTTTTCTGATTTCTAGTTCAATGGTCTTGAGCCATGATTAAGAATCAGGCTGTGCAATTTACAGTTCCCAAGAAGAAGTAGGACCCACAGTGTCTTGTTGCCTCTTTCTTCAGATCAGAAACTGCGCAGACCCGGAGACGGCAGGACATGGAAAATGAAGGAAGAAAATATGAGTATAGCAGTTTTCCTGTTATTTTCATACTGGAGCAAAACTTGCTTTAATACCATTTGGCATCTGAATTTTCTGCAGTGTTTTTTGCTGAGGGAACAAAAAAAAAGATGGTTTACTAAAGAAAGGGAAATATATTCAAAGCAACAATATATTAGCCACTAAAAACTTTTGTTGTTGTTATCAGTTAATAGTAAAGCACTAACCTTTAGTCCCACACCGTGTCTACTTCCTCCTCACACATTTCCTCCCTCCCGTCCTTCTTTCCTCCTCCTCCCCTTCCTTCCTTCTTTCTCTCTCTCACTTTTCTCATCATACAGCTAAATGTAATGTTGCGAGTTAACATTACACATTTTAAGAAACACCTCATTAGATACATAAATCATTTCTTCCTTCCTTCTTTCTCTCTCTCACTTTTCTCATCATACAGCTAAAAGTAATGTTGCGAGTTAACATTACACATTTTAAGAAACACCTCATTAGATACATAAATCATTTTGTATGTTTAATATTGTTGCTTAATATAGTTTTTGTTCCAAAACTTTGCTGCATAGACTCCTCTTATACTAAACAGCTGCAAGAGTGTTTTCTAGAGAGAATGTATTTTAATGTAAAATTCCCACTATTTTCTAGGTTGGTGCTTCTCCAAAATTCTTCATTAATATTTCTGTCAATGAAAAATATTTGAGCAAACAGGTACCCTGTGAAATAAATATAGTTATTTATAAATTAGTAACATGTACCCTGTAAGTCCAAATATTAAATATTGATAAAGCTTAATCACTGATTTTTGGATAACAATTATTAGAAGTTCTAATATGTTCTTCACATACCTCCATGGTTCCTCTTGCAGATCTTCTGGGATGTGTTTGCAGCCCATTGACAGAAAAACAACTCTGATTTATTCGTAAACTGGTTTACTGTCACCACCGAGTTCAGTTAAATTCTTATTCTGATGAATAATGTGCATAGGATGATAAGGAGGATTCTCATGTAATTTTGTTTTCACTTTATTGCTTATTGAAATACTTGGTATAACTTCCCAGATGATTCTAGAGTTGAGGTGAAATTGTTTAGAAGGTTTGAGTAAGATCTCATTTTATCATTCTGAATTGCTTCAAAGTAAACTCAGGGTTTTTCTAAAACCAACACAAACCAATTAGAAATGGTGGAACTTTTAAAATGTTCGCCGTATTTTATAACCTCTACTTCTGTTCATACCATTGGAGAGTTATAGCAACACACAGCCTTGCTTGGTAGACACATATTTGTGGTTGGGAGGGGTTGAAATATTCCAGCATAATGATATTCATATCTGTGGCATCCTTCACTCAAGAAGCTAAAAAAGGGAGATACAAAAGGATAATTACTGCAACATGTGTTTCAGATTTTAAAGACAATTAGCTGGAGACCTCAGACTTTCCTTTCTCATTCAGCACACACAATAAAAATAATGCTTCATATTGGGTAAGCATTTTATACTTTATGAAGTACATGAATATTCCTTGTTTTATTTGGTGTTTATAACAATCCTGTGAGGTAGCCAGGAATTATTATCTCATTTTTTTACTTGAAAGAATTGATGAGGAGGAGATAAATGGCTTAAAGGTCATACAGAAAATTTGTTGGAACACACTAAAGCCAGGTCTCCAGTGTTCTGAGCTCACCTTTCTTTACCGTAATTTTTTGTTTAGTGAACCTTCAATAATTTGTGTGATTTATTTGCATATTTATGTAAATAAGATTTTCATTATGTTAATTATAATCCTGAAAAAATCCTTAACGTGAATTCTTAACACAGAGTATGGACTACTCTGTGTAATACAAGTGGGATAAATATTATTTGTAACTGTGGTTCCCCAGCTGATTATCCATTCCCAGGATCAAAGAGTTGGAAGGAAACGTGTACTGTTGCTTCTCTCAGCTCTCTTATTCCTGACTTGACTCAGGATAGGTACTTGCCTATCCAGTTCTTAAAACTGTCTTGGGATGAAAACTCCATGAAGCTTTGCTCAATAATCTTTTTGCGTTTTCTAGCAATAGAATGTAAAGTTAAATGTACCAATTTAGCAACAATTCTTCAATAAAATGATATATAAAAAAATTAGAGTGTAAATTGAATAGGAAAGTCTTACATTACTGAAAAACTCAAGATAATATTCTAGCTGGCCTCCTAACTTCCCTGCTTTTGCAAAGGTAGGAACTTCTCTAGAATAAAATTCCTAATTCACTATCTACCTCGTAGTTGCAAGTGCCTCCAATCACTAGAAAAACTGGTTATTTACTAGGGCATTTAGAATTGCTTTAATCCTTAAGAAAGTCTTCTAATCTTTAGTAATGATTTAATATTTTCTATATCATCATCCAGAATATTAATTTGCATTATATGTTTCAAGTAATTTAAATTCTCCTTTCTTCTGTATTCATTGCAGAATTGACAATAAAATTAGTTTTCAGGATGCCATAAATAAATATGTTCTGTCAACTCTTTTAATGAGCTTTTATTTATTTTTCAGTGATGGTGAGAGTATTAAAAATATCTGGTAAGTGCTTGTACAGGTCATAGATATGAGAATTATGTTTTTGACAATAAAATTAGTTTTCAGGATGCCATAAATAAATATGTTCTGTCAACTCTTTTAATGAGCTTTTATTTATTTTTCAGTGATTGTGAGAGTATTAAAAATATCTGGTAAGTGCTTGTACAGGTCATAGATATGAGAATTATGTTTAAAGGAGAGTCTTCTGGTAGATTAATCTGGGAAGAAGCTGAATTTCAGCAATACCTTAAAAAGTTGCCAGAATTTTCTTAAGTCAAATGGTTGGTGATGAGCACCAACGTCAGGCCGAAGCATGAGAATGAGAAAGAGTGGGTGAGCCAGGGGTGACAAGTAGTTTCTTTTCCACTTCTAATAATATTTAATCTTCTGAACATAAGTCTAAATCTGGTTTTCTAACCACGTTTATACAAAGTTCCTTTGTATTTACAAAGTATTCATTTTGTAAAACATCACTCTTAATTCTCTAAGGGATGAGAATATGAATTGTCCTGTTATTAGGGACTGTTACAAAGCCCTGCAAGTCTTTGTTCCTATGCAAACCCAGAAACTATTCCCATTGAAAGAAAATGTCCATTTTTCTTACTTCTCTTCTAGCAGCCTTGGTTCCATGACTTTTTGAACTTTCTGGCCATTTGGTTATAAATATTGGCTTACATGTTTTCAGATATCATCCCTATAAGCTAAATCCATGTGTTACATTTTACAAGTTACTTTCCTATGTTGTACCATCTTATTATGTTAAAGTTCTGTGATTTTTTTGACAAGAGATCCTGAAACGGTCAAATACTGTGTGTTATACTTCCTTTTAACAGCAACTATTTTGTTTTTATCACAAACACATTTCTACTGTTAAAAATATAAAGGGAACCAGATTTTTTGTCTGAATTTTATTAGGGAAATGTGAAAACACCAGTTTTATAGTGTGCTGGGGTAGATAGTACATTCCCAAGAGTTTTTACGGGCTGGCCACAAGGGGGTTCTTCAGGGCACAGTAGAATTACTGCAGGGTCAGTGGGGTGCTTTTGAGGGGTGAGAGCCTTCTTTGCTGAAACTTCACCCAGGAGTTAGTGTTTAAAGGAGAGTTCGAAGTTCTACACATATTTCCTTTTTGGGTTTAGATAACACTAGTGGAGAGGAGGGTGGAAGAATTGCAGAAAGACAGAAGGACAGGTCCTCACTATCTTTGAGGTGCTGCCAAAGAAAGTGTCGGGGAAAATATCTGAAAAAGTCCAGGTCAAGGAAGCATTTTTCTCTTTATTCACTGTGTGGTCTATTCAGAGGCAGGTCCCTGAGCTAGCATATTTCATTTCATCACCCATGAAGCGTGGTTAGTTAGTAATAACCAACAACATGACTGTGAAGTGATTAAGCAGAAAAAATATTTGCAATCTTTGGTAAACTGTATACTGCCCTGGCCTTTCATGAATGCAGTGCATCCTCATTTGGGTTCATCTGTGTTAATGTGTCACTTGCTTTATGACTAAAAGGAGGATGGTGACAAACAAGTGAGGAGACCCTTTTGATTCTATTTCCCAGACCCCAACCCGAAGAACAAGAAGAGCTCTGGTAACTGCAGTCCACTTTCCATTTGGTTGAACTCCAGATCTGAAGAACAGTGTCTCCCATGGGTTTTTGTGCTGTTTATTCAGGGTCAGGGTGACCTTGTTCTCAGATGGTTTCTGACATATTCCATTTGACATTGTTTCCTCCACTTACCAATCTTTCATCTGCCAAGAAAGGCTCTGCCTCCACACCATTGGGACCTTGACTTTCAAACCAAGGGAATGACAGTCGGCAGCTGTTACTGAGACAAGCCTATTGTCTGCTTTGTAGAAACTTGTCAAGAACCTTGATGACTAAGGCCTGGTTTGGAAACAACTAATATTGGGCATGGACTGATTATAGGAGTCAGACCTTGGAGAATTTCAATGACTTTGAAGTCCACCCAAAGTATGCTTTTTCCTCTCCCAGAGCCAAACAGGTCAAAAGGTGTGAGCAGGGTGCATATGATTCATATTCAAAAAGCAAAACAGGTTAATGTGTAAAACACCCCTGCAGAAACAAAAAAAAGCTCTTTATCTTTTATAGCACATAAAAACACTTTCCACTTGGCAAATTGCGTTTCTTTAAAAATAGCATGAAATCGTGGTATAAACTAAGAAATGAGACAGGAAAGTAATATGTTTTCAGAAAGTTATGAGTTGAATTTCACCTGTATGCTGAATTTGAAGAAAGTTGCTCTAAAGTTATTTTTTTTTCAAATCGAAACTTTTACTAATGTAAAGTCATTATAACTGTTTGTCTTAACATTTATTTTTAAATACAAAAGGCTATGCCTAAAATAAATTCAAATAAAGTTTTGTTAAGAATAGGCACTTACTCCACTTTATTGTTCTGTTTCTCAGAATGTATCGTTTTTGTGTTAGAGTCATGACAACAAAAATACTTCAGTAATTTAAATCAGTCCTATCTTGCTATCTCCATAAGAGTTTGTTTTCACTGCCCTTTTTAGTTATCATGACAGCAATTTTAAATAGTTAAAAAGCTTTTTATTATGGGAATCTTTACACATAAACAAAAATAGAAAGAATAGAGTGAATCCATATTATCCACCTTCAAAGTTCTTCACACACAGTCAACCTATTTTCATCTGTAGTCATCCCTTCCACTTCCTCTGTTGGATTATTTTGAGCAATCACCAGATGTAATATTTTTTACTCTGTAATTATTTCAGTACATTTCTATAAAAGATAAAGTCTATTTAAAAATGTAACTACAATATAATTATCACACCTAAAATAGTAATCAGATTCTTACTATCATCAAATGTCCACCGTGTGTAAATTTCTCCAGTTCTGTTTGAACTAGTATTCGGGTAGGATCCACACACTGCATTTGTGAAGACCCACATCACTATGTCTTTTAAGTCTTTTTATCTTTAGGCTTGCTTGCCCTTTCTGTCCCTGTCCCTGTCTTTCTTTTTCCCTTAGAGTTTGAGTTTTGAAGACACTGGGTGAGTTTGTCCTCTGAAGTTTGCCACATCCTGGATAATGTTAATCATATCCCTTTTGGGTCATGAGTTCTTCTGTCTCCTATAATTTCTGAAAATTTGTGATTATATCTAGAGGCTTGATCTGACTCAGGTTGCATCAGGAGGCAGGTAATTTTGATAGTCTGTTTTTGTTTTTTAGCAGCCATGATGATCATTTCTGAAACTCGTTATAGATGAGGAATCTTCTAATTCTATTAGTTCTTCATTTCTGGATATATACTGAAGGGAAACCCAACAAAATTTCCAATTATTTGGATGTGTGGAGTCTGGGGCAAAAAAAAAGGAATGAATGATGACTTTGAGGACTGGGCCAGAACAACTACAAAGATGGGGAAACCATCAACTGTGATGGGAAAGGCTGCAGGTTTTGCAAGGTTTGTGGAGTGTAAGAGTGAAATCCGGAGTTTAGTTTTGGACTTGTTGACTGGAGATATCTGTTAGACACCTCCATCAGTCAGGGTTCAAGCAGAGAAACAGGAATCACACATACGTCTACATACATATTCAAATTGGCCCAATGAATTCCTCCATTTATCTATGTCTTTCTCTACTTCTATCTACTCATAGCAGAAATATTCAGCATAGATATACAAGTAGATTTTGTTAGAGGGATTTGAGATTACACAATTGTGGGAGCTGTTTAAACAGTCTCTGTAAGGCTGTTACCTTTGTGTCTTACACTGACGCTTGAAGCCCACAGGGCAGGAAGTTGGGAAGGAAAGAAAGCTGCCAAGTGAGGGAGAGCAACATTAGCCTGTACTGGAATATAAACACAAGGTCAGTTCACGATGCCCCTGGCCTTGGTGGTGTGGCTCTCTGGAAGAAGCCAGGGCCCCTTGTCTGGGAGATAAATACACACACAGCCGCAGGATCAAAAAGCTGAAGGAGATTCTAGGAGAAAGAGGAACTATTGCAGGTCTGGCCTCTGCCTCATGCTAATGAGGAGAACCAACAGATAAGAAAAACTGGCTACAAACTAGCTGCCCCTTCACTTTTGCCCTTCAAATTTTCAAGAATCTCTCTAGTGGTCTTACCTAACCAGAAACATACAGGAAAGGAGTTCTTGGAAATGTAGTTTAGTCTAGCTAAGTTGGTAAATGTAAAAGCTATTACAACATGCAAATAGAAATGTGGAATAGGTAGCCGGATGTATGAGTCTGGAGTTTGGGGGAAAAAATGTGGAAGCTGTTAATAGAGACATGTTTTGTAAAAGCTTGAGACTGAGTGCAATCATTGAGGGAATAAGAGTAGGCAGAGAAGGGAATAGGTCTAAGGACCTAGCTCTAGTACCCTCCAGTTTTAGAAGGTTGAGGAGAAGAGGATAAGAATAAGCAATGAGAAATATAAGAAGTGAAGTAGAAAAACCAGGAGAGTAGGGTATCCTGGAAGACTTGTTTAGAAAGCATATCAAGGAAGAGGCAGTGACTGACTGCATCAAATTCTGCTGATACAGCAAATAAGGTGGGGACTGAGCATTGATTTTCTGATGACCTAAGGAGAGTATAGAGAGAGATCCAAGACCGAGTGGTCATACCACCTTATCAGGTTGAACAGAAGAGGAAGAAGCCTGAGAAGGTCGTGGTGTGGCAAGTGAAATAAGAGGAAAACCAGATGTATGGTGTCAAAAAAGTCAAGAGAAAATCACAATTAAAGAAGAAACCGCAGCACAGAAATATGCTCAGTTGTGCTGGGTTTGTTTGCTTCCCCCATGCACAAAACCTGAGATAAGGTCTTAGGTGCAGGTACTTTATTTTTAGGAGGTGATCCCAAGAAGCTGGATTTGTGGACTGAGGAGAAAAACAAAGAATGGAGAAAAGCCAATAAAATGTACATTACTGAACTGGTTATCACTCTGGGGCCCCATGGGGGCTTCATGTAGAAGCTTCCTTTGAATTTTCCCTCCAAAGAATTGGAGACTATTTACAAAATTTTGTCCTGGTTTGTTAAGAATTGTCACGAGGTGGTGTATTAGTTTTTTAGGTCTGTGTGTAACAAAGTACCACAGACTGGAGGACATAAACTAGAGAAATTTAGTTTTTCTCAGTTCTGGAGGCTGTAAGTCTGAGATCAAGGTGTTGTCAGGGTTGGTTGCTCCTGAGAGGTGTGAGGAAGAATCTGCTCCAGGTCCTGAGGGAAGAATCTGTTCTTGGCTGTCCCCTCCTGTGTCTTCACATTGTCTTACTTTTGTACACGTCTATTTCCAAAGTTTCTCTTTTTGTAAGGACACCAGTCATATTGGAATAGGGCCCACACTAATAACATCATCTTAATTACCACTGTAAAGATCCTTCTTCCATGTACGATCACACAATCTAGGGGTTAGGATGTCAGCATCTGAAAATTTGGGAGAACACAGTTAAGCTCATAATGGGTGGTGTTAACTTTTCAATCTTTCTGTGCTAGAGATGAGCAAATTTTTATGGTTTGATAAAGACCTGTTGGAGAATATCCGAGTGACTCAGTAGGGGCTTGAGGTGAAATTCTGTGAGGGTATATGAGAATTGCTTACCACAACTGCAGCTGAATTAGAAGCAGCCCAAAAGGATGCGGTGTGGGACACTTCAATTAATGATGACTAACCTTAAGTGGACTCTTGCTGCCTGTCATAGTTGGCTAGTAATTGTACCTTTTATCATCAAGCCACTTTCTACCTTTGCCAAACATTTATTTTATACTTTCTCTTTTCTCATCTAACCTGTAAACTTTCTTCCCCAGCTAATCCCAGCTGATGAACTTGCTTCCAATTTCAATGAAAAAATGAAAGCTATCAGAAAAGGACTTTCACAAGACCCCTCTGTTCATAATGCTCCCTAGTGCGATGTCCTTATACTCTCACTTCTCTCCTGTTCTGTCTGTGCTGCTAGCTAAGATCAGCCCAGCACTGTCTCCCATCTCCTTTTGCCCAGTCAAGCGTATTGCTTTAGCTCTCCACATTCTCATCCTAAATTCCTTGACGTTAATTTTTCCCTGACTGTTTAATCTATCTCGTTAGCACACAAACATGCCATTATTTCTCTTGTATTTATTTCCCATCCTGCTGCTATCCCACTTTTCTCTCTTTTTGTAGAAAATCTGTTTGGACTCATTGTGTGTTCCCTACCCAATTTCTTCCTGATAGTCTTTTTTGACTCCTCCCCAATCAGGCTTTCACCACACCATCCACTATCTCTAATCCATCAGTGCATATTGCTGAATCTATTTTTTTTATGTGTCTGTCACATCTGACATATTGATTACTCTCTCCCCCCAAACACTTTCCTGATTCAAGTTTCAGATGACCTCGTACACTTATTCACCTCCTGCCTGAGTGGCGATTCTCTCAGTCTTTGCTGCTGGCGCCTTCTTGTCTTCCTAAACTTATATTCAGCCCAATCCTCTCTCTCAAACTCCAGGCTCATGCCTATCTCTACGGGATGATTAATAGGCACCTCAAACTTAATGCATCCAAAATGGAGCTCCAGATTATTCCCCACCAAACCTCTTTTGCAATGTTCTCTACTTTAGTAAATCAGCTCTTTTTCATGTTAGAAACCTTAGAGTCATCATTAACTCTCACTTTCTCCCATACCCCCACATCCAGTCTTTTAGCAAGATTTGTCAGTTCTTCCTCCAAAAATATATCTAGAATCCAACCACTTCTTACCACTGCTACACTACCACGCATCCCATGCCACCATCCTCTCTTTGCTTGGTTATAGTAATAGTACCCTCATGGTCCCCTTGATTTATTTTGCACTCACACTTCTACAGCTTATTCACAACAAAGCAGGTGCAGTGGTTTAATTAAAGACAGGTGTAGTGGATTGAATTATGTCCCCCCAAAACTCACTGAAGCTTGAGTTTTGTCCCCGAGTTTCATGTAATGGAAACTTAGCTCCCACTGTGACTGTTAAGAGAGTGGAAAATCCTATTATAGTAATCGACAGGTAGAGCCTTAAAGAGGTGATTGGATTGTAAGACCCTGCAGTAGTGAATGGATTAAAAATGGTGGTCAGGGGTGTGGCTCTGAGGGCTTTAAAAGAAGAGGGGAGTCTGTCTTTCTCTCTCTCTCTGCTCTCTCTGCTTCCACCATCTTGCAATGTCAGACCCAAGCCACCACCACCACCAAGTGGACTTTGGACTTCCCAGCCTCAGAAACTGTAAGCAATAAATTTTGTTTTTCTTTATAAACTCTGCTTCCACCATCTTGCAATGTCAGACCCAAGCCACCACCACCACCAGGTGGACTTTGGACTTCCCAGCCTCAGAAACTGTAAGCAATAAATTTTGT
>NW_007734991.1:80259-81347 GCF_000696425.1 Galeopterus variegatus
AGGGCTAACCCTTCCATTTCAGGCCCAAAGGCCTAGGGAGACAGAATGGTCTTGGAAAACAGGCCTGATGCACCCTCCATGGGCACTGCTCAGGACCACCTCAGGAAGCTGTTTTAGCACCAGCATCCCAGTTGCTTTGGCTGCTCCAACCATGGCTAAATTGGCCCTAGGTATAGCTCGACCCACAGCTGTGGAAAATACAAGCCAGAAGCTTTGGTGGTCTGTAGGCTCACAGAATGCCAGAGCTGGGAAGGTTTAGGAGCCTCCACTGCAATTTCAAAAGATATATATAAAAGCCTGGGGACCCAGGGAGAGATCTGCCACAGGGGCAGAGTCACTGCAGACAGCCTTCACTAGAACAATGTCGAGTTGGAAGCATGGGGTCAGCATTGCAGCAGAGAAACCCCATGAGTGCCATGCTGAGTGGAGCTGTGGATGTGGGACTACCATGGAGACCCCCGACCTGTGGAGCTACGAGAGTGGAACCCCAGCCTGTGAGAGCTGAAGTGTGGGCTGAGACCAGGAGAGCCATAGGAGCAGAGCTGCCCAAGGACTTGGGGACCCGACCCCCACACCAGCATGCAGAGGAGGTCAAACATGGAGTCAAGGTACATGATTTGCCAGCTTTGAGAGTATGCCTGCCCTGCTGGGTTTTAGACTGGGTTGGGGCCTGTTACTCCTTTCTTTTGGTCTATTTCTCCCTTTTGGAATGGGAACATGTACCCTATGTTTGTCCCACCATCTTATCTTGGAAGTAGATAACTTGTTTTGAATTTTACAGATGGGACTTTGAACTTTGGACTTTTGCATTGAAATAAATTAAGACTTTGGGAATGGAATGGATGTCTTTGCATGTGAAAAGGACATGAGTTTTGGGGGTCCAGGGGCAGAATGTAGTGAATTGAATTATGTCCTCCCAAAACTCACTGAAGCTTGAATTGTGTCCCCCAGGTTTTATGTATTAGAAACTTAACCCCCATTGTGACTGTTAAGAGGGTGGGAAATCCTATTATGGTAATTGAAAGATTGGAGCCTTGAAGAGGTGATTGGATTGTAGGACCATGCCGTAGTGAATGGATTAAAAATGG
>NW_007734991.1:83009-85375 GCF_000696425.1 Galeopterus variegatus
GGACTGTAGCAAGGCATGTTGGTATGCCACTGGGGATATTCCCAGAGGAAGGGATATGGCACAGCAAGGAGAAGGAGAAGTTGGTATAAGCAAGAAGAGGCACAAGTGTCCAGGTTAGCCTTATATTGGACAAAGGAGGCTTCATCAGTTGTAACAAGAGAGAGTAGGGCATTTGGCACAGATGGCAGGAAAGTTGATAGATTTTTGTGGTGGCAGGATGAAATATTTCACATCTGATTATCTCTTTTTCTGAATTTTGAGGAAATTTCACCACAGCTGAGGTGAGAGTACTCTGCTGGGTATTTAAACCACGCTTGTGAGAGGAGTTGGATTATGGAAAAGGTAAGAAATACGTGAAAAAACAGGCTGACCTAATCATATTGTGAGTGCCTCCTTTTATTGAACCAATTCACAGACACTTGTTGAGTGCCTATTATTTGCAAGGCATCTCACTCAAAGATACAATAACAGAAGATTAGAGGCAAAGTGTTCATTACAAAACTGTTACCTGGACTTAATTTTTATTTTCTCTGTATTTCAGTTAAGCCAGTTCCAGGCAGCTACAATTATCTGAGGTTCTAAGATCCTATCTATTTGATTTTCCAGATCATCAAAAGAAAAGTGGGTTAAGTTGGTGAGACTTGCCTGCTCATATCTGCTGTCTGTCATCCAATCCCAAGATAAATAGCTGTCTTTCACTGTACTCAACTTTTTTTTTTTTTTGTCTTTTTTTGTGTCCGGCAACGGATCGCAACCCTCAGTGTTGTGCCNTTTAGGGTTCTCAGTTTTGGTGTGGCATGGGGCATGCACAGACAAGACTCTATCCACCCTGGGCGGCTTTCCTGAGCCCTAGAAGACTGGTTTATCATGAATCCTGGGCTGCTGTTTATCTTTAATGCCTATCTATGAGTAATGAAGTTGGTTTGCCTGACCTGTGATCTGGGTTCTGTGTCACCAGACTAGACCCAGGAACTTTTGCACTCATTACTATCTAGCATAGCATATATTTTACTTATGTTGCTTATTTTTCGTTTCCTATTAGAATGCAAACTCCACAAGAGCAGGAGTATTTGTCTATTTTTTTTCACCTCTGAATCCTCTGCACTTAAATCAGTACCCTTAGGTAGTAAATAAGAGTACTCTTAGGTAGTAAATAATCAATACATATTTGTTATCGAATGAGTGGAGATGAGTGGTTGCTTATGCCAAATATTGCTGAGAGATAGAGCAACATGAGAGCTTAGATTTTGTAAGACAGAGGTCATAGGTGACTTTGACAAGATCATGTAGAGTGGCATGGCAGGGAAAATGCCTACTGGAATAGGCTGAGGAAATAGAGATCACGAATTAGCACCCCTTCGGTTATATGTGAAGGGGAGGAGAGAAATCTTGTAACTGGAGGAGGTATTCATCACGTAAGACGGACTGTAGCAAGGCATGTTGGTATGCCACTGGGGATATTCCCAGAGGAAGGGATATGGCANGAAGAGGGGAGTCTGTCTTTCTCTCTCTCTCTGCTCTCTCTGCTTCCACCATCTTGCAATGTCAGACCCAAGCCACCACCACCACCAGGTGGACTTTGGACTTCCCAGCCTCAGAAACTGTAAGCAATAAATTTTGTTTTTCTTTATAAATCACCCAGTTTCAAGTATTTTGTTATAAGCAACATGAAAGGACTAATACAGAATACTGGTACTGAGGAGCAGGGTGTTGCTATACAGATACCTGAAAATGTTGAAGCAGCTTTGGAACTGGGTGTTGGACAAAGGTTGGAGGAGTTTGGAGGACTCCAAAGAAGATAAAAAGACAAGGAAAAGTTGGAAATGTCTTAGAGACTGGTTATGTGGTGGTGAGCAGAATGCTGATAGGAATACGGACTGTAAAGACCATTCTAAGGAGGTTGCAGATAGAAATAAGGAGTTTATTGGAGACTGGGGCAAAGATCACCCTTGTTGTGAACTAAAAGGAACTTGGCTGCCTTGTGTCCATGACCTAGGACTCTGTGGAAGTTGGAACTTAGGAATTGTGAACCAGAATATTTGGTGGAAGAAATTTCTAAGTAGCAAAACATTAAAGAAGATGCATGGCTACTTGTAATAGCCTATGCTGAGTTATGGCGGAAAAGGCATGACATAAAGCCAGAATTTAAAAGGGAAGCAGAGCATAAAGAATTGGAAAATTTGTATGTGGCAGAGAAGCAGAGAGCATTTTCAGAGGAAAAAATCAATGGTACTAAGATTAGCACAAAAGAAAGAGAGTATCAAGAGAAGGGGGAAAAGGCCCTGAAGGCATTGCAGAAGCTTCTAGGGCTAACCCTTCCATTTCAGGCCCAAAGGCCTAGGGAGACAGAATGGTCTTGGAAAACA
>NW_007734991.1:87146-87720 GCF_000696425.1 Galeopterus variegatus
ATTAAAAATGGTGGTCAGGGGTGTGGTTCTGAGGGCTTTAAAAGAAGAGAGAAGAGAGTCTTTCTCTCTCTGCTTCCACCATCTTGCAATGTGAGACCCCTGGATCATTGTCACCACCAGATGGAATTTTGACTACCCAGCCTCAGAAACTGTAAGCAATAAATTTTGTTTTTCTTTATAAATCACACACTTTCAAGTATTTTGTTATAAGCAACAGGAATGGACTAATACAACAGGTCAGATCCAAACCCTCCTCTGCTTAAAGTCTTTCAGTGGCTTCTCATCTTGCTTAGAATAAAAGCCAGAAGCACTTGCTGTGATCTGGCCCCCCGTTTCCTCTCTGACCTTATCTCTTGCCATTCTTCCTTCATTTTGCTCCACCCTTTCTATATAAAGGGTGGCATTCTTGCTTTTTCTCAGACACACCAGTCACGCTTATACCTCTGGGCCTTTGCACTTGCTTTTCCTCCTGGCCCGTGTGCCTGCAATTATTTTTTCCTTATTTAAGGATGATTCTTCCTTCAGGCCTTTGGTCAAATGTAACCTTTCAGAAAGTTCTTTTCTGAACTTCCTA
>NW_007734992.1:0-582 GCF_000696425.1 Galeopterus variegatus
TTCTTATTAGTTTAAAATTATCTGTTATAATTATAACATGTTATTTTTTGTGAGCGTCACAGTAACCATAACACAAAACTTGCAATGGATATATTAAAAATAAATATCAGGAAAGACAATAAACAGAGGAAGACAATAAGACCAGAAAAAAAGATCTATAGAACGACCAGAAAAAAGTAACAAAATGGCAGTAACAGGTCCCTATATATCAATAATAACTCCAAATGTAAATGGATTAAATCCCCCAATTAAGAGACACAGAGTGGGGCCGGCCCCGTGGCGCACTCGGGAGAGTGCGGCGCTGGGAGCGCAGTGACGCTCCCGCCNAAAAAAAAATCCATCAGTCCACACCCATGACAACCCATTAAATCATTAACCCATTACTCCAAGAATGGAATAATTCATTCAAAAAGGCATAGTCTTCATGGTCCAATCAGCCCTTAAAAGCCCCACCTCTCAATACTGTCACATTGAAGATGAAGGTTCCAGTATGAGCTTTGAAGTGGACAAGTATTCAACCCATAGCAGGTATATACCCAGTAGTGGAATTGCTTGATTATAAGGTAGTTATATTTTTAGTTT
>NW_007734992.1:1879-10087 GCF_000696425.1 Galeopterus variegatus
GAAAAAAAAAAAAAAAAAAAAAAAAAGAGAGAGACACAGAGTGGCTGAATGGATTATAAAACACAAAAACACATAATATGCTGCCTGCAAGAAATTCACTTCACCTATAGACTCATGCCAACTGAAAACGAAGGGATAGAAAAAGATATTTCATGCAAATGGAAATCATAAAAGAGTGGGAGTAGCTATACTTACATCAGATAAAATAGGTTTAAGTCAAGAAAATTAAAAAAGATAAGAAAGACCATTATATAACAATAAAGGGACCAACTCAACAAAAGGATATAAAAATTCTAAATCAATGTGTAGGCAATACCAGAGCACCCAGATATATAAAGCAAATATTATTAGACCTAATAGGAGGCATGGACTACAACACAATAATAGTTGGCGAGATCAAAAAAATACAGAAGATCAATGAAACAAAGAGTTGAATTTTCAAAAAGATAAAGTAAAAAACCCTTAGCTAGATTAATTAAGAAAAAAAGAGAGAGAAGACTGAAATAAATAAAATCAGAATGAAAAAGGAGACATTACAATTGATACCACAGAAATATGAAGGATCACAAGAGACTATTATGAACAACTGTAACAAACAAACTGGAAAACATAGAAGAAATGGGTAAATTACTAGACACATACAACTTACCAAGATTTGTGAAATTTTAACAAATCTAATGGTCTGAAGTATGTTGAGATATCTCATCCAAGGGAGAAAGATAAGTTGCTTCATCATGTATCCTTACTATTAAATGGGAGACACAGTGCTCACTCTGACTTTTTGTATCTCGCAGTCAGTACACACACACACACACACACACACACACACACACACACACACAGACACACATACACAGTTTAATGTGCTGCTCTGACAATTTTACTAAGAAATCCATGAGGCTAGAAAGACATAAGCTGTCCATTACTCTCTCCTTAGTGGTTTGACTTTCAGCTCCACAGAGCTTTACCTCCAAGCTTGCTAACTACCACCACTACTCTGTCAGCAATTCCTCAACAGTGGCCTTGACCCTAGCTTTGCAGGGGCTCCTCCGAGCTTCTGAGGTACCAGTACCAGCGAAGCAGCAGGTTCTTCTCAAGTACCTGAGTTCTGGCTTCCTGTAGCTACTTCCTCCAGCCTGTACAGTTAATAATCCCACCATCTTCCCTGTGTTCCCCCAGTCCTAGGGGTGGTATCTTTTTCCTCAGTCACTGCCTCTGACAGTCTTCTTTTGCTTTTATTCAGTTCTACAATAGCTAGTTAACAGTACATCATATTACACTTTTTTCCACAGTAAAATAGCAGGCCTTGTTTCCATCTTCTGGCTGGAACCTAACTGACACTTAAATGAAAATATGTTCGTGAATTAAACTTTGCTAATGGTTTTCTGACCCTTTCCTGTTCATAAATAGAAGTAGAAAAAATGTTTCCAAAGAACAAAATGAGATAATTTGCTATTCACAATGTTAAAAACAAATTAACAAATAATTAATAATGCCATTACATATACAAAATTCTCTCATGTAACACCTTAGGTTTAATATATATATGTATATATTTGTATATATGTGCATATATTCCATTTTCATAAAGAAAAAGTAGCTTAGTTCATTTACCTTTTTATTTAATCTTATGTTTTAAAATAAAGTCCCCTTAAACCATTCCTAAATTTGGAAATCTGAACAGTTTTTTTCTCCAGAATTTCAACATTGCTTGGTCTCTTTACTCCCTTGTATCTGTTACTTCAGATACTTTTAGCCAATAAACAATAGTATTTTCATGATCTGAACTATCCCCTTGTCCAAGTTAGACAGATAAAATGGATTAGGCAATTGCATTTGTTTTTATGGTTTAGACTCTCCCTCAGAAGGTCTTCGGCTTTATTCAGTCTCAGGATGTTTTAGATTTTGGAAGCTGATGAAGGTTATTGGTAGCTGGTACAAAAATTTTAAATCAGTTCCAAGGGAATTTTAGCATATCTGTATTGTGTAAGGCTAGGAATATTGTTTGTTAAGTGCTCTCAGTATTATGACTTATAAGATATGAGGATACACCTTGTTTCCTAATTTTCAACCTTCCTTATTTTTCTCATGGTTCTTTTGCCTGGTTCTCATGCAAAGGAGAAACTGCTGCCCATGGAAAGGCACAAAGTCAGCAGAGACATAGAATTTCGCAAGATCCTTCTTGCAGACCTGAGCCTCCACCTTGAGGGGACTATTGTGCTCACTTCTGTTTCCTTCCAGCACCAAAGATTCTGATGATAATTCCTGGGACTGAACTTAGAGAATTCAGGGAAGGTAATTAACACACTGGGGATCACCTGCTTCATGGAGTTACTGTTTTTAAAGAGAAAGGTGTGTAATGAGACACATAGTTTCCTTTAAAAAAAAAAACAAAAACAAAAACCAAAACACTTAGATACTCATAAATGCTCTCCCCAGTCCCAGATTTGTCTTTAAAAGGAAAAATAAAGTCATTCTGTAAAGTCTGTAACTGTTACTTTCAAAAAAGAGTAAGAGAAAAAATTACAGAGAAATCTAAATGGAGACCACTAAGTAGTATTGGAGATCATTTTATGAACTTTTCACGCACACTCAGTGTGGAAGAAAGAAGAATTCAAAGAAATAATGGCTGCTGGTAGCCTATCTTTGGTGAAAAAATTTACAAATTCAAGACAGTAAGTCAACCCCAAGCAGTATACATAAAAGGAAAATAAAACCTAATCACAGCATAGTCAAACTGCCAAAAATTAAAGATTAAGTAAAAAAACTGGAAGCAACTAGAGAAAAATGACACATTATACTCAGGGGAATAAAAATATCAAAGACACCTCATTTGGCATCCAAAAGTGTAAGGCCAGGAAATAATGGAATGTTACCACTTGAATGATACTAAGCAACGAGAAAAACAAAAACAAAAACAAAAACAAATAACTGTGTGGTTTATATTTACCAAAAATGTCCTTCGAAAATAAAAGTGAGATAAAGATTCTTTGCACAGGGTATACAAAGCATAAACCATACTAGAGAAAAGAAATGATAAATTATATATCATCAAAAGACAGTATTAAGAAAATGATTAGATAAGCCAGAGGCTGAAAAAAAAAAATTAAACAAATGACTCTTATCAAGAATAGGTAAGAAATTTCTGTAAATTAACAAGAAGGCAAACAACCCAAATAAAACACACAGATAAACAAATTAAACAGATATTTCACAAAAAAAGTGTCTATATTAGTCAACTTGGGTTGCCATAACAAAATACCACAAACTAAATGGCTTAAAAAACAGAAATCTATTCTGTCAAGTTTCTGGAAACTGGAAGTTCAAGGTAAAAGTGTCAGCAGGGTTGATGACTGTGAGGGCTCCCCCCTTGTGTTGCAGACTGCCACCTTCTCCCTGTGTGCTCACTTGCCTCCTTTCCTTGAGGTGTGTGTGTGTGTGTGTGTGTGTGTGTGTGTGTGTGTGTGTAGAGAGAGAGAGAAAGAGTGAGCTCTCTGTTATCTTTTTTAATAAGGGCACTAATTCTATCAGATCACCCTTATGACTTCATGTAACCTTAGCTACCCAAATACACAACAGCAGAAGAATGTATGAACAAATTGTGGCACATTCAGATGCAACTGGCATTCTCTTTCTTTGATGGCAGAAGTGAAAAAAGAGAAATGTCTTTAAGGTTCCCTATAAAGGTAAATGTGAATATACTCCTAGGTACTTGGTCAAGATAAATTAAAATATGTCTACAAAAAGTTTTTACAAGAATTTTTATAGTGGTCTTATCTATAAAAGTCAACAATTGGAAACATGGGCACAACCCAAATACACAGCAGCAGAAGAATGTATGAACAGATTATGGTAAATTCAAATAATGGGATGCTATTCAGCGATAAAAGAAAAAAAAAGAAACAGATTACTGTTACATCATGACACCATGATAAATCTTAAAACATTGTGTTAAGCAAAATAAACACGACACAAGACAGCACATGTAGTATTAGTTTATATGTCATCCTAAAATAGGCAAACTTAATATATGGAGAAAAATTTTGTTTGGAAGGAGACATCATTGAGTGATAAGAGGCACAAACACGTTTTCTAGGGTGATAAAAATATAGGCATTTAAAAAATTATTGAATTTCACACTTAAGATATGTGAATTATATTGTATGAATGTTTTGCCAAAAAGAGGGGGAACCCCACAAATACTGAACTCTAATTAGCAGGTTTATTTTTGTCAGTGATATGTTTGCTGTTGTGAGATTACCTTGACATATTCTAGGATTGAGCAAATGAGTAAAAAGTAATGGGAACCGGGGTTCTCATTGTTGGAGATGGGAGTTACAATCATGGAAGGGGTGAGCTAAAATGCATCATATTGTGTTGGATTGGAATTCGAAATATCAGTATGAATACACACACACACACACACACACAAACACACACACATGTATCTAGTAGAGTCTGCCCCAGCATGAGCTCAGAACACTAGATGTGATTCCTCTGAGACTTTGCAGCTTCAGCCTTATGACAACTGTTCTGCAGCTTTCCAGACATGGAAGTCAAAGCACCTGTGGAGCTTCCTGCAAGCAGCTTGCTTGTAACATATCTGCAAGCCCCCATGTGGCTTGAATGCTCTGATGGCCTACCTCTGCCACCTTTCTAGAGAATGACCTGTTGCTTGCCCAGCTACTCCAAAGCAGGTCCGGCTTAGCCAAACCAGCAAATTTTCTGCTATTCAGTTGGCTGAACCATACCTCTTCCAAGGAGATTTGAATTTCTTTCAAATTTATGCTTCCTTGGGCACTATCCCTCAGCCTTATGGTAACATACAGAATTTCCTTACATCTTATAATTGCTCTTTCATCATAGTTAATAATAAATCTTTATGTTAAACCTCTCCTGTTTAATCCCCTGGTGTTTTCCGTTTCCTTATTGAACTCACACTGCTCCGTGATCAAAACTAACACCAGTGATATTGGGACAAATTCACATTATGTGACCCTTGATATGCTATAGTGAGAGAGACACAGAATATCTTCTGCTATATTTCTGCCAAAATTACATAGCCTGAAACTAATCTTAAGAAAACACAAGACAATCCCAAATTGACGGGCAATCTATAAAATAACTGGCTTGTACTCTTCAAAAATGTCAAGGTCAAGAAAGAAAAAGAAAGACTGAGAAACTTTTCCAGATTAAAAAACACTAAAGAGTCATCTACAAGACAGTGTGTGATCCTTCGTTAGATCATGGACCAGTCGAAAATATCTATAAGAAATATAATTGGAGCATTTGACCTAATTACAATATGGTCTGTGAATTAGACGATATTGTATCAATATTAGATTTTTTGATTTTGATAATTGTATCATGGTAATGTAAGGGAATGTCCTTAAGAAATATACTTTTCAGAATATGGGATAAAGGGGCATAATATTGCTCTCAAGTGGTTCTGGAGAAAGATACATGTGTGTATACACACATGCACACAGTCAGAGCAAATGGGGCAATATGTTTAAAAATTGGAGAATTTGGGTATAATAATACATGTAGTATTATTTCAATTTTTCTAAGTTCTAAATTATATCAATCAATCAATAAATAATAACTGAGCCCAGAGTTTGGTATTTTGCAGGTGCTGAACTAATTACCTTCCCACTGCCTGCACTGGAGAATGTCCTCTGAATTCTGCCTCCACGTAGAGCAGTGTCTTCATTAGACACTAGTCTTGTGCTTGCTCCTGTCTTCTCTAACCCCTTATGTCCTTTCTCCTTTTCTACCTGAAATGATTTCTCCCTTCTTTCTGATGATCTAAATCCTTATTTTCAAAGCCAAATTCAAGCCCACATCATTGACATTCGTTAAGGGGATTTCCCAGCTCTTTAGTTTAGATCACACTGATTTCTCTTCCCTAAAAATTATTACACTTTCTATTTCATGTCTTGGAACAATAGCTCTAAAATGTAGTGGAAGTGCTTTTATCTTTTTTTTTATTTTGGAAACTCTGATGCTTTGTGATTTAATGCACCAAAATTCTTAGGTTTGTGTGATTTCATATCTCAGCCCTACAATGCATTATCTGCATGACCTTTGGAAGTTGCCTAAACTCTCTTACCTCAGTTTAATCCACAAAATGGGAGTAATAATAGAACCATATTCATAGTGTTGTTGGAAGATTGAAAAGGTTGATGTATGAGGTGATGTATGTAAAGCACTTAGAACAGTGCTTTCCATATAGTGAATGCTATGGAAATATTCACATTTTTTTAAAGAGCCATCCGAGGACCTGGTATAGAAAAGATTGTTCATTATATCTTTGTTAATAAGTTGATTAATTTAGATAATCCTTACATTTTTTATATTGTAAAAATTTGAAGTCCATATCACAGACCTTTTATATAAGCTCTTCATAGCAACTGTTATACTGGAGTTAAAGATTTTTTTATGAAGAAAATGAAATAAACAAACCAACCAAAAAAGTAAGCCCTGCTCCTCTCATAGTGTTTCTGTAAGAAGAGATAAAAAAAAAAAAAAAAAAAAAAAAAAAAAAAAAAAAAAAAAAAAAAAAAAAAAAAAAAAAAAAAAAAAAAAAAAAAAAAAAAAAAAAAAAAACAGCTAAAAAAATGAAAAAAGAAACCCTTTATAAGCGTAATTGACATTCATTGTTATTTTTGTCTATTTTCACACATTTTAACACTCGGGATTGAAATCATTTCAGCTAAAAGATTCTCTCAGTTGAGAGCCTTGGATTCATGTTTATTAGCAGCTTGGCAACAAGGAGACTTGGTCCAGCTGTAGCATTAGAAGCACATTCTCCCACAGGGTCAAGGTAATGTGGTAGAAGACTGCCTTAAGTTTAGGGGTTTCAGAGACTCCTAAAATCTTTTAAAGTTAAACTCAATATATAGAACATTTATAACATGATGCACTAAAAATTTTGGGGAGCAAAATCTCTGCCTTTAAGTAACTTAAAAATATGTGTGTAAAATTGTTATAGAAGTCAACAAATGTCATAATTCATAAAAGGGATGCAGAGAATTTGAAGGTTCAGAGGATACAACCACCAGAGACACCTGAGCAAAAGTATTCAGCAAAAACTCCACAGATGTGGTATCGTAGAAAACCTGACCTTGAAGTCTGGTGGGATTTCAACTGAAGAAAAGGAAAAGAAAAAACTAATTAGTTGAGTTTGGATTCACAAATATGTTAGAGCTAGCAAACAATGAGACCCCATCCTCAGGAGATAATCTGTTCAGTTTAATTAGGAAGCCAGAATTTAAGAGCTATATTCAAATATTTAATTAGAATGCCTTTGATACATAGAGAGTACTCATAACTAAATTATAATTTAAAAATACATCCTATAAAACATGAAAAAGTGATTAAAATCACAAATAGGTAAGATCCTTATTTATAAACCTATATAACAAGAACATTTATATAGGTTTAGAAGTTTAGAACTCGACTGAGTATTACTGGCAATAAACCCTAGATGGAAAGCAAATGGGCTATTCTTTACTTATAAAAATAAAGGCATTGACCCATGCTCAATAAATCATATACTCTGTGATTCTGCAGGGTGGTGGCATTCTGCCAGCTTGTCCTCTACAAGAATGAATGCATTCACATAATGGTCATTATAGTAGGAAGTCTGGAAAACAACAATGTGAAACTGGTCAGCCCATAAGGTCAGGGAGCTGTCCACCAGATGGCTTCTTAGCTCCAGCCTCCAACCAAAGTAGAATGAAAAAATGAATGACCACTGACATGAAACACATACTCTCAAATATCTGGCAACATGATGATGGCGTTTTCTCTATTTTTTTTTCTTTTTTCTTTTCACTGAAAATACCTCTGATGGCCAAAAGGCCAGTATGAGAGGTTGGGCTGGCAAGGATAAACGTAGAATTGGTTTGAATTAGACTCTTCCTTTAGGATCAGATATATTATTATTATCCTTTTCTTAATATTTCTCTCTTCTGACTCTGCAGTTCTGCTGCCTTTCTTATAGAAGTAGAGAGTAGCGTAATGGTTACCAGAGGATGGAGGTTAAGGAAGAGAAGTGGTGGACTAATGGGGACAAAACTGCTATCTACCCTAGGTGAATCATTGTGTAGTATACACACATGTTGAAGCAACACACTGTACCCCACAAAGAGGTACAATTAAATGTCAAAATATTTTGAATAAAATAATGCAAAAAAAAAAAAA
>NW_007734992.1:11075-18253 GCF_000696425.1 Galeopterus variegatus
GTGTCACACCTCTGCTTAGAATTCTTCATTGGTTTCTCATGGCTCTTAGAAGAAAGACCCCATAACATGAAGTTAAGGACCTGCAGGATCTGATGTCTTTCTTCTTCTGTTGACTTATCTCTCATCACACTTTCTTTAAATCTCTTTGCTCTAGTTTCACAACCTTTCTTTCAGGTGCTGGTAGCTTTCTACACAGACCTTTGCACATGCTGTTCTCTATGTCTGGGATGTTTAGCCCCTCTCTTCTCTACCCAATGACTTCCTCCTAAATTTCAGATCTCAGTTTAAGTACATTTTCTCAGGGAAGCTCTCCCTGACTTTTCTGGTGAGCTATCCTAAACACTCATATCATCATGTGCCTCAGCACTTATCACAACTGCAAGTCTACATTTGCTTCCGTTATAATTTGCTAATGTCCACTTTCCCTACAAGACTTTTAGCTCTGTGAGGGCAGAGGCAATGCCATTTTTCTCAATATTGTATTGTATTCCAGAAACTGGTACACTACTTGATACATTGAAGGTTTCATAAATAATGTTCTGTTCATGAAATAAATATGTATTGAGTACCATACAACTAGATTTGCAACAATTGCTTAAAATAAAAAGAGAAAAGAATGAATAATGGTTGGAGAACCATGACATAGAATCAATATAACATAAAAAGGAAAATGTATAAAAGATAAAAGTAAAACAGTTTCAATGTTCTGCAAATGGAAGATTTTTGTATGATTAATTTTTGTGTGTATGCCTATTTAATAAACTTCTGGTTTCCCAGGGACTACACACTCATTCATGTAGCCGTAGATACTTTTGGAACACCAGAACAGCATTGAAGAGTTGCTTGGAGCTCTGGAAGAATCATCTTAAGAAAAATAATTGTATGTATATTTTTTATATAATTTATCTATGTGTGTGTGTATATATATATATATTTTTCAAAGTTTACTTTGAAGTATTTACTTAAATTATGTGTCATGGACTAACAATATCTGGTAAAGAACAGCTAGATCATCTTGTTTGCACAAACATGATAGAATCAAAAGACTGAATGTTGGCTGAAAGAGAATTTATGGGCTAGGCATAGTTATGTCACTCCAGAAGTGTCTAGAAAGCATGTTTCAGTGTGAAAAATAAGAACTTCCAAATAAAAAAACTAACTTTTAAGAAAAGAATTGTTTTCACTAACATGCTTGAGAGCATCAATCTGAGTGTTTTTATCCATAAATTACTGAACTGTTGAATGAATATACTATATGACGTTTGCCTGAGGCATTGGGCTGTAAATATTTCATGGCTTTATAAATGTATCACGATTAAGTGTGTTTTAGTAGTCAACTGAATAATGTTTTACAGAACCAAAATGAAAAAGTTTCTTTTCTTGTCTTTATTTGAGACTTTGGACATACATCACAAAGTTTATTTTATTTCTTACATATTAGAACCAAAACCAAAGTTCTCATGGTGTTACCGAAGAGTGAAGGAAGAGAGTCCTGAGTCTTGATCCACAATTCTCCCCCTTTCTAGTAGGAAATGCTGTAAAAATCCTGATAACAACTCCTCAGCTAGGCCACAGATTTGCTTTGATATCTTTAGTACACAGAATAATTCCAAAGATGTTCACTTTCTAATCCCTAGACCTGTGAACATGTTACCTTACAGGGGAAAGAGACTTTGCAGATGTGATTGAATTAAGGATCTTGAGACAGGATGTGATGATGAACATAGAGGTTATAAAATGAGAGAGAGGCTGGAAGATGATAGAGTTTGGACGTGCTGTTCCCCACAAAACTCATGTGCAAATCTGATCCCCAATGTGGAAGTGTTGGAAGTGTTTAGAAGTGTTTGAGTGTTGGAGCATTTGAGTCATGGGAGCAGATCCCTCGTGAATGGATTAATGCTTTCCCAGGGGAGGGGGTACTGAGTGAGTTCTCACAGTTTTGGTTCCAGTTGTTTAAAAATACCCTGGTGTGCTCTCTCTCACTCTCTCTCNGAGAAGAGAGAGAGAGAGTGAGAGAGAGCACACCAGGGTATTTTTAAACAACTGGAACCAAAACTGTGAGAACTCACTCAGTACCCCCTCCCCTGGGAAAGCATTAATCCATTCACGAGGGATCTGCTCCCATGACTCAAATGCTCCAACACTCAAACACTTCTAAACACTTCCAACACTTCCACATTGGGGATCAGATTTGCCTTGATATCTTTAGTACACAGAATAATTCCAAAGATGTTCACTTTCTAATCCCTAGACCTGTGAACATGTTACCTTACAGGGGAAAGAGACTTTGCAGATGTGATTGAATTAAGGATCTTGAGACAGGATGTGATGATGAACATAGAGGTTATAAAATGAGAGAGAGGCTGGAAGATGATAGAGTTTGGACGTGCTGTTCCCCACAAAACTCATGTGCAAATCTGATCCCCAATGTGGAAGTGTTGGAAGTGTTTAGAAGTGTTTGAGTGTTGGAGCATTTGAGTCATGGGAGCAGATCCCTCGTGAATGGATTAATGCTTTCCCAGGGGAGGGGGTACTGAGTGAGTTCTCACAGTTTTGGTTCCAGTTGTTTAAAAATACCCTGGTGTGCTCTCTCTCACTCTCTCTCTCTCTTCTCACATGTGCTCTTCCTCTACCCACCGGCTGCCTGATGCTTTCCACCATGAGTAGAAGCAGCCTGAGGCCCACACCAGAAGCAGCTGTCCCAGAACCGTGAGCCAAATAAACCTCTTTTCTCTATAAATTACCCAGTTTCAGGTATTTCTCTTATAGCAACACAAAATGGACTAAGACAGAAGATGAGATGCTGCTGGCCTGAAAATGCAGGAAGAAACCACGTGCTAATAAATGCAGACACATTCTACATGCTGGAAAAAGCAAGAAAAGGCAATGTCCTCTAGAGCCTGCAGAAGGAGCCAAGCCCTGCCAACCCCTTCATTTTAGTCCAGAAAAACCCATTTCAGACTTCTGACCTCAAGAAGTATAAAATATTGTTTTGTTTTAAGCCACTAAGTTTATAGTAATTAGGGACAAGAGTAACAGGAAACTAATACGGTATCAAAGGGTAAATATTGGTACTCAGAGTTTTAATTAAATGTATTAAAAATGAGTGAAAAATTTAAATATTAACATGGCCTCAAACTAATCAATTGAACACATAAAACAATACATGTTTTGAACACGTATCTCACAGAGTCTTTAGTGGTCAAACATATCTATTTAATCACACATCATTTAGGTCTTCTGGGAACTTGGAAATATAGATAAATTTGCCTCATTCCGTAATTGCATGTACTGTACAAGTCCAGAATCCTCTGGGCCTGAAGGAATATAGCATTTCATAGGGGTGATAAGGCAAGTTCAGGAGTGATTATACCACAGGAGAGAAACAATATGGCCACAAATGTTAAGAGAAGAGAAAGAGAAAGAGAGACAGAGAGAGAGAAAGACAGAGACAGAGACAGAGATAAAGAAAGAACGCTCAGTTGGGAGAACCAGAGATTGGTTGTTGGAAAGAGAGTAGTTTTAGACATGTAAAGGTGAATACCTTTATAGTCAAAGGAAATAGTGTGAGTAAATATGTGATGCTAGGAAGTCATGAAACAGGAACAAAGAAGATTTGTAGTTGTGAGGATAAGAATGAAAAGCAATAAAAGGCTAGCCAAGTTCAGGATTTTGTTTTAATTCTGTGGGCAATGGAGACATTTTCCAGAATCATATCACATAAATCCCCCTTTTTTTTTATCCTATTCCATTCTGATTGCCTTGAGACAGCTGGAAAGGAGGAAAAAAACCCCAAAAACCAAACAACAAAACCCCATCCATTTCCAAGTGCTCTTCCTAGCATCTCACAACGTGGAAAAACCTACGGAAGCAGAGCAGAATTATTAGCTAAGTAAGAGTGGGAAGTGACATACGTGCTCGGGGCTGTAAGAAAGGAATTGCTTTCTTTGTAAAAATAAAGACCTAGAGAGAGAGAGAATTCTCAGTGTTTCATGGCCTTACTCCATCCTTGACAGGAAGCACAAGACCATGGTGAAGAAGGACGTAGGTTAGGCTGTGAGTGTGACTCAGACTTTGCCATTAGGTGTAGCCAAGTTCTAATTACAGAAGTAAACAAAGTGATGAAGCTATTTGCAGAAACGGTGCATGTAAGAAACTCTCATGCCGCCTCCTCCATGCTTCCCTCTCCACCACTGGTTGGATGAGATCCAGAAAGCCCAGTGTAACCTGGAAACCACATGCTGAAGGTGGCAGAGCCTGCATCTCATCAGTGTTCAAGAAGGTGATGTGACCTTAATTTGGTGAACACTTGGCAGTCTATGACACAGTGAATTAGGTAACAGTGACCATTTCTAAGAGCTTCCTTGTGTTCTCTGCTAAGTGAAGTATTTGAGGTCATGGAGGCCTGAGATTAAATCACTTACTAGTGGATGCTCCGACACAATAACTTTCACGATTCTGCAACTATGATTTCCTCATCTATATAGTGGGCCTGATATTATTTCAGCAGAAAAAAAAAATTGTAAAAATTAAATAAAATGCGAAGTGCCTCAGGCATCTTGCACATTGTAGATATTCACTCCAACTGCCAGAAAGAATCCCTTCTGTTGAGGAAACTTGGGTGGTTACACATCTAATTGTTACCTGCATCTTATGACTGATTACTCTTTTAAAATACTCAGACAACAGTATACTTGAAATCTGCTACCTGGAATCCTCTAAGGATGTCCTGTTTAATAAAGGAAAAATCAAGCTGCTTGTTACTTAAGGGACTTCCACCCCTTTGTTCTATCTGCTTAATTCTGCTTACCTTCACTACCACCTCTTCCGTGATGCCTTTGATGACAGCTTTTCTTCATATAGATGTCTGCTTCCCATTGCCTAAAGCATTCAGTGCTTGAGTTACAAATTCTAGTTGGTAATATTTAATTTTTACATATACTACAATTACTTTCAACTTCTCTTGAAGAAGGTAAAATTTAAATAGTTATATATTTTGAAATGTCTTAAATGGCTATATAAATATTCATAATATTCATTCCTTTCCTGCAAATCTAATCACATCTTTATTTGCTTACAAGCCTTTAATGGTTTCCTGTGACTGAATTTTTTGTCAACCCTTAATTATCCATTCTCCGCTTCTTAGAAATAGGCGTTTTGTCCAACCTGAAACCCTTCCTCTAAAGACTTTATTTCCCTTCCTTCCTTGTACTCAGGTATCATGAGGAGACTAAGTGAACTATTTCCAAGATTTACTTGAATGATCAACTAAAACAATTTGTGGTTTTTCGGTCCAATGGCAGTGTGGGAAAGTAGAAAAGCACCTAATTTCAAGTCATGTAGCCTAGAACCAGATTCATCAACTTTTAGCCTAAGCTATGAGTCATTTGCTTAGGCTAGCCTCAATTTACTCAATTTAAAGTTAGGATAAGATCTACTCTTCATTCTTCTCAGGTTGTGAGGGGTCAACTGGTGCAGGCAGGTATTTCACAAGGATTAAGGATTGCTGATACAGGCCCATAAAAATATTTAAGCCAGAAAGGGCTTTTAGAAATTATTTCTCTGGTTCTGTCATTTCACAGATTAGAACAAATTGAATGGAACCAAACCAAACCAAATCAAAAAAATCTCTGAGGTCCAGGAGTTTGAATGACTTGTCCAAGGTCACATGACCCTTAGAAACTGGGTCAGAAGAAACCTCCAGATCTCCTGACTTTGGGTCTGAGCATCTTCAATTACACCACCCCCAGCCCACATTCTGAGGCTCAGTTAAAACCTTTGTCATTTCTCCTCTTACTGGGAAATGAACAAGAGCAAAAATTTACCTCTGAGTCATTCAGTGAGTCAGTTGAGCTCACATTTATCTCTAAAGTCTGGCCACTTTGTGGCTTTTTTTGCATTCCATTTCCTAGGTGTGGGAAGAAAAGCAGTCCTTCCCCAGACGTATTGGTTAGTATCATGGAGAATTACCTTATTTGTATTCCTGCCAGTGTCACTTTTAATGCACTAAAGCCTGCATTTAGGATAATAACTATTCTGAAGTTTATGAAACAAAAGATTGATATCGGTTCCATAAAATTCAGGCAAAATCAGTATTTTTTCTACGTCTTGTATTGCCTTTAATTCTAGGAATGGTTATAGTTAGCCAGTACTGAAAAATGTTGTAATTAGTAGTACTAAAGGCACAAATAAGAATAACAATTGGAAACAGTTTCCAAGAGTCACAATTTTTGTTAATGTTCTCAATTTCTTTATTGATTTAATGACAAGGTTACAAGTATATTTTCTCTTTTTAAGAGAAAGCGAACGCTTCTAAGTATGTGACTTAAAGGTCAGCATCTTGTTTAAAAATCACCTAGTTTATTTATGCACTGGATACTTGGACAACTAAAATGAATGCCCACAGCTAAAATGTTCTTCAAAATCAGGGTTTGTGAGAATGACATAATTTTTGTGAAATGCAAACTTCATGAAAGTAAGTCAGTTATACAACTTTCTAAGCATCTGTCCCACTTCATTTATTTACTTTTGCTCATAAAGGGAAAAGCCTGTGGCAAATGTAGGGATTTGGTATTTAAGGAGAACCCCTCCCCCATGATTTAGAACCACTCAAACTTGGCCTTTTTACTCTCTTCTCTAATTCACAAATGCGATAAATTAATCAAAATGAACAAGTCATTTCCCACATACCAACTTTCATTTTTATTAAATAAAGAAGTACCAAGAGCCTTCTATGTGTAAAGCCCAATTTTAGGTTTTAGAGCTAGGAAATGACACCATTTGATTTATCTTTGTTAAATTACAATACAGTTTAACAAAAATGAATGGATGGCCTATTGTGATCCAGACCATGTGACAAGCAGTGGGAACAAGACAATGGAGGAGCATATAATTCATGGCCCTCGCCTTTGAAGAGCTCACAGCTGAGTTGAGGATTTGACATGCATAGTAATTGACACGATAGCCACAAACAGTGATGCATTGAAAGACAGACTAAGAGATGAAGGTTTCCTAGAGGAGGTTACCCTGGGATGACAGAATTTTATTTTTTTTTTTTTATTTATTTTTTTTTCTTTCATTTTTGAGAAGGAACTTATTTATTTTTAATTGAAATATATTGATTGTACATATTTATGGGGTACAAAGTTATATTTCTTTTTTTTTTTTTTTTTTTTTTT
>NW_007734992.1:19229-21543 GCF_000696425.1 Galeopterus variegatus
AAAAAAAAAAACCAAAATAAAAGCTTCTAGAATAAAACATAGAAGAAGAATAAGAACATTGAGGTAGACAAAATTTCTTAACATAGCACTAGAAGCACTAACTATAAAATAAGATGCATGACTTGGACATTGGAGTGGACATAGAGGTGTGACCCCTGCATCCTCCTGCAAGGAAAGACTTGTTGCCCCAGCTGCTGCGAGGACTGTCAGTGGACCATGTTCATCTATCATCTTGCTTTAGGTATTGACTTAGGTGCAAAGAGCCACTTTGCCTAAAATCGTGCTGTTCCAGGAGCAGCTACAACCAGTAACTGGTTGAGACAGAGGTGTAAATTTCCACTGTTTTGGCCCATTGCAGAACTGCTCTAAGAGATTATACGTGCTCCAGAGCTTTCCTTGGTTGCTTGAGACTACTGGACTTTCATTGTTGCCTAATTTCTTCCTTTCTCCCCTTTCTTTCCATGAATATTGGCCCAAAGGGTATTTTCTATAAACATTATGAACCCTCTGTCTGGAGAATCCAAATTGTGTTGGAAGTCGTTCAGTTGGAGAACTTTTGTTCATCAACAGATTAAGAGAGTAAAAAGGCAAGCCACTGCCTGGGAGAAGATCCATAAAACACATTATCTGAAAACTGTCTTGCATCTAGAACTGATAAAGAGCTTCTACAAATCTATAAGATGACAATTGTATTAAAAATGCAGGAAGGACTTGAAGAGGTACTGATATGGTTTGAATGTTTGTCCCTTCCAAAACTCAGGTTAAAATTTGATCTCCATTATAACAATATCAATAGGGTGGTAAAATTGACTGTTCTATTTGAAAGGTGGGACCTTAAAAAGGTGACTGGATCAGGAGAACTATACCCTCATGAATGAATCAATCCATTCATGAATTAATGGGTTACCATGGGAGTAGTTATTTGAAAGGTGGGACCTTAAAAAGGTGACTGGATCAGAAGAACTATACCCTCATGAATGAATCAATCCATTCATGAATTAATGGGTTACCATGGGAGTAGACTGGTGGCTTTCTAAGGAGAGGAAGGAGCATGTAGATATGTGCTCAGCCCTCTCATCATGCGACGAAATGTGACACTTCAGGACTCTTCAAGGAGTCCCCACCAAGAAGGCCCTCACCATATGTATTCACTTGATCTCAGACTTTTCAGCCTTCAAAACTGTTAAGATATAAACTTCTGTTCTTTATAAACTACCCAACTTCAGGTAGTCTGTTATGAGCAAAAGAAAACTGATCAATACAGGTACTTTTCAAATAGGATATTTATATGGCCTATAAGCATAGACAAAGGTGCTCAATTTTCCAGTGATCAGTGAGATTTAAAAAAATAATACCACTATACATATACACTTACTAGAATGACCAATATTATAATGATTGACAGTGTTAAGTATTGATAAAGATGTGAAGCAACTAGATAATTCATATATTGTTGGTGGGAGTAAATTTATTCAAGTACTTTGAAAAATGTTTTTGTAGTATGTACTAAAGGTAAATACACAGCTACCCTATGTCCCAACAATTTCACTAGTAGATATATACCCAAGAAAAGTGTTTATCTTTCAAATGATTTGTACGAGAATGTTTACAGTGGAACTATTTATAATAACAAAAGTTTTGGAAACAAATTGACATTTATCAACCATACCATGGATTAAAATTCGTGGTATATACATATAACAGAATAATATGCAGCAATGATGAATGAATGTCCTAACAAAACATTATGGTTAATCCATACATGCTTAATATTAAGTGAAAGAAACCAGACACAAAGAAGACACATTGTTTGATTGCAGTTATATTAAGTTCAAAAACAAGCCTGGTGTTGGAAATCATCACGTGGTTATTTTGGTAGAGAGATTATTGATTGGGGCGAAACCTGAGGGAGTCTTCTGGAATGGTGAAATTGTTTTACTCCACTCTGATCTAGGAGATATTTACATGTGTATATACATGGTAAAAATTCATTGAACCATATACTTAAGATTTGTTAATTTTTTTGCATGCATGTTGTACCTTAACAACTACAGCAAAAATCACTAGGGGACCCTTTAAATGTTATACATACAAGGATACTTCAAAAAGTTCATGAAAAGACTCACATTATCTTTTAAATGTATTTTTCCATGAACTTCTTGAGGTACCCTCATATGTACATACATGTGATATATGAGATAGATTTCATATATAAATATATATAAGACATATAATATATATATATATGTATATGTATACACACACACATACACACATACACACACATACACATATATACATTTATATCTCCAGA
>NW_007734992.1:22846-25042 GCF_000696425.1 Galeopterus variegatus
GAAATGGTGGCCGCGGGGCGCATGAAATGTCGCCCGTGCGCGTCAGGGCGCATGCGCGCAAAGTTATGCCCAACACAGACTCCACTCTTCAGAGAGTGATTTAGTTGGTCCACCTTTGGCCTGGGTGCTATTTTCTTTGGAAAACACCTCTGCTGATTCTAATCTGAAGCCAGTGTTAAGAGCCAAAAATCTGATGAAACTTTCTCAAATTATCTCTTACAAGTGTAGAAATTCAGTCCTGAGAGGCAAGTGACTTATCCAACAGGGCACACAACAAATCACATTAGTGCCCAAGCTGGTGCTGTAACAGCTCAAATCTCATAGTTTATATCGCACTATTAGCTGTGATGACATTGTGCTGCCTTTCACTCACATTAGCAAGTGAAGTCATCCTCACTCAAGCTTTCTGAACTCCCTCCAAAATCTTCACTTCATGTGAGAACGAACAAAGTCCATCTTCCTGAGCCTCTTATCTTGGTTTCATTAAGTCCACTCTGATGTGTGTAGCTTTGATGAGGGAAAGAATTTGTTTTTAAGCAGAATTAAACTACATTTTACAACAGCGGTGCTTTCACTTGTCCAGATTCGATAATCAGCTGGCTGCAATCCCAGAGACATCCACACTGGAAAATCTGTACAAGGACATACCTCTTTCCCGATTGTCTCCCTCCTGGGTTTTTGTGAGAATCGAAGGAGACAACACACATAAAGGTTTTAGTACAGTGTGTATTCAATAAATACTAATGATGATGATAAGAATAATTATGATGCTAATAACAATGATTATATATTTTTAACATAACCACAATACAAGGATACTTCAAAATGTTCATGGAAAAATTCATATTATCTTTTAATTCCATTTTCCATGAACTTTTTAATGTAGCCTTGTACAATCTATTTCAGTACATTTAACATTATACAATATTTTTATCTAATACTGTTTGTATTCCAATTTCATCATTTGATCCAAGTGTTTTCTTTAAGGAGTTTTATTGTTTCTGGATGTATATTTAATTCTTTAATCCATTTTGAGTTGATTTTGGTATATGGTGAGAATGGGTCTAGTTTCATTCTTTTTCATATGAATATCCAGTTTTCCCAGCACCATTTGCTGAAGAGGCTGTCTCTTCCCCAGTGTATACACAATCCTGATATTAAACTATACTACAAAGCTATGTGGAATCTTAATATTCTCTGTAGGCTGCAGCTCTGTAATTGCTAGAACTTCCACCTGTGGTGAATTGAGGCTGTATTAGCTTATGCAATGTATCTAACACTTGGAAGAAAACGTGGGACAATGTAAGTTGTAAGGAAGGCGGAATCATTTGGTTGTCAGTGACACTGATGCATTGAACAGGAAAAACTACAAGCTCAAGTCAATCATTTATCAACTTAAGTATGAATATATTTGATGGCATTTAAATGGACCCTCATCCTCTGCAGCTGAAGGACTAATTGTGCTGAAGATCAACCCAAGGGCTTAATTTTAAAGAATTATAGTGGAAGGTGAATGTTCAGTCTCAGCATTCCACAGTATCAAAGTCAGAGCCCTGATAAAGAAGTGGTCAGATAATGAGACTTGGGATAGAGACATATAGGTAAATGAACTTGTAAATTTTGAACCACTATATTACATTGAGTGCTATGTGTTGGTAGCATGGACCAAATTCCTCTTTGTAGAAGATAGCAACCTCATCTTGTTTGAGAAATATGTTTTGAGAAACAATACATTTCTTCAAGATCTACTCTCAATTTTCTTCCAGGCAGGTGGACCAGGAGTCAGATTCAGTTGTTAACATAACCCAAATGAAAAAATGCTTTCCCTTCTGAGGGAGGACAGGGATTCTTTAGCAGTGGATCTTTGAAGCCTCATTTACACTTACTAGCATGTGTGGGAAATAAATGCTTGGAGGTCAGTCATGAGCTTTCCACCATGAGTAGAAGCAGCCTGAGACCTGTGCCAGATGCAGCTGTGCCAGAATCATAAGCAAATAAACCTCTGTCCTTTATAAATTACCCAAACTCAGGTATTTCTGTTATAGCAACACAAATGGACTAATCCAACCCCTAAAGCTAATCCTGAAACACTGCTAGGTCGGCTCTTGGAACCTTGAAATAAATAATGCCGAATAGTAAAAAAAAAAAAAAAAAAAAAAAAAAAAAAAAAAAAAAAAAAAAAAAAATACACACACA
>NW_007734992.1:26042-37042 GCF_000696425.1 Galeopterus variegatus
AAAAAAAAAAAGCCAAAAAAAAAAAAAAAAAAAAAAAAAAAAAAAAAAAAAAAAAAAAAAAAAAGTGGTGGAGCCAGAAAGAATATTGCAGATGTATCTATCTGCTTACAGTAGAGGACCTTTAGAGGGCCTGGGAGAAACTCGGCATATCAAGGTAAAATGAAAAAACTCAATGAATGATAAATAATATATTAGGCACCATACAAGAAAAGATGAACACATTTAAAGCCATAGCAATAGAACTTACCCAAAACAATTATAGAGAAAAAAAAAGTTTGAATATTAAAGAGAATATCAGTGGCCTGTGGGAAATCATCAAAGGCCTGACCCCATATAATAGGCTCCCAAAAAATCAGTAAAAATCATGAACTTCAATAAATTCCAACCAGGATAAATACAAAGAAAGACATTCCAAGCCATATCACAATCAAATTTCTGAGAATCAGTGAGAAAGGGAAGATTTTTTTGAACATCCTGACCAAAGGGGGGGGAAAAAAAAGGCTGATGATGACATATAGAAATCACTGCACAACAGTAATAAAATGCTAAACAAACAAGAAACACTTAAAGGAAAAATATTTCATAAAATATGGAATTTTATGCAGCAAAAACATCTTTCAACAATGAAGGTAAAGTTATAACTATTTTAGAGAAAAACAGTTAAGAAAATATGTTACCAGTAGAACTGCAATAAGATAAGTAATTAAAAGATTTCTTCTATAAGAAGGAAAATTAAACCAGATGAAAACTTAGATTTACACAAAGGAAATAAGAGCAGTGGAAATGGTAATATGTGGCTAAATATGAAATTGTATTCTCTTTCTGAAAAAAATTAAAAGTTACTGATTGATTAAAGTAAAAATAATTACCATGTAAGTTTTAGTTTACATTTATAGAGTAAATTTTATGATCAAAATAACCAAAAAAGGAGAGTATGTTTAATAGAACAATCAGCCTGTATAAACTCTAATATTCAGAGAATTTTCAGCCCCAAACAGCAGAATACATACTACTTTAATGTGCACAGAACATTCACCAAGATAGATCACATTGTGGGTTATACAATAAGTCTCAATACATTTAAAAGCATTGGGATCATACAAAGCATGTTCTCTGACCACAATGTAATTAAGTTTAGAGTTAGTAAAAGAACAATATGTTGAATACCCTAAAATATATAGAAATTTAATATACATATTAAATATCAAAAAGTCAAAGAAAAAAAGAATGGGAAATATTTTAAAAAATGTATTATGTGAAAATTAAAACAAAATACTAATCTCTGTGTGATGGAACTAAGAAAGCACTCAGAATGAAATTTATAACCTTAATTTCTTAGAGGTCCAGATAGCTTTACCTGTGCCTTCACTAGTAAATTTTACTAGACATTTAAGGAAAAAAATAACAGTCTTACAAACTCAGATAAAAAAGGAGAACACTTTTCAACTTAATTTATGACACCAGTATTACCTTGCAATTCTACCAAATACATCAATATAAAAGAGATCTGCATACTAATACCCTATAGCAACAAAGAAGCAAAAGTTCTTAATAAAATCAAACTCAATATAAAAATAATCTATCATGATGAAATTAAATATCCTAGGAATGCAAGGTGTACTTAACATTAAAAATCACATAATGTAATATATAATGTAACTTAAATGTAATTAAAAAAACATGACTTGGTGCCTTTGTCAAAGATCAGATGGCTGTAGGTGTATGGGTTGATTTCTGGATTCTCTATTCCATTGATCTGTGTGTCTGTTTTTATGCCAGTACCATGCCTTTTTTGTAAATATGGCTTTGTAGTATAGTTTAATGTCAGGTAATGTTATGCCTCCAGCTTTATTTATTTATTTTTTTCCTCAGAATTGTCTACACACTGGGAGGAGATCACCTCTTCAGCAAATGGTGCTGGGAAAACTGGATATTCATATGTAGGAGAATGACACTCAACCCATATCTTTCACCATATACCAAAATCAACTCAAAATGGATTAAGAATTAAATATACATCCAGAAACAATAAAACTCCTTAAAGAAAACATAGGGTAAACACTCCAGGAAGTAGGATTGGGTACAGACTTCTTGAATACAACCCCAAAAGCACAGGCAACCAAAGGAAAAATAAACAAATGGGATTATATCAAACTAAAAAGCTTCTGTACAGCAAAAGAAACAATTAACAGAGTGAAAAGACCTTTGCCTTATTTACCTTACAGAGTGGGAGAAAATATTTGCAAAATATACAACTGACAAAGGATTAAAATCCAGAATATACAAGGAAAACAAACAAACAAACAAACAAAAAACAACAAATAACCCAATTAAAACATGGACAAAGGAGTTGAATAGGCATTTCACAAAAGAAGATATACCAATGGCCAGCAGACAGATGAAAAAATGTTCAACATCACTCAGCATTCAGGAAATTCAAATCAAAACCACTTTGGGATACCATCTCACTCCAGTTAGGATGGCTAATATCCAAAAAACAGAATGATAAATGTTAGCAACACTGCAGAGAAAAAGGAACTCTCATACATTGTTGGTGGGACTGCAAAATGGTGCAGCCTTTATAGAAAATGGTATGGAAGTTCCTCAAACAATTACAGATAGATCTACCATATGCCCCAGGTATCCCACTGCTGGGAATGTACCCTAAGGAATGGAAATCATTATGCTGAAGGGAAACCTGTACTCCCGTGTTTATTGCTGCACTATTTACAATAGTCAAGAGTTGGAACCAGCCCAAATGTCCATCATCAGATGAGTGGATAACTGTGGTATATCTACACAATGGAATACTACCGTGCTGTAAAAAAGAATTAAATACCACCATTCATAGCAATATGGATGGAATTAGAAATAATTATATTAAGTGAAACAAGTCAGGAACAGAATGAGAAATACCACATGTCCTCACTTATTTGTGGGAGCTAAATAAATAAATAAATAAATATACAAACAAATAAATGGTTGAGAGGGGAAGAAGACACATCACAACAATTTCTTGAGCTTGTTAAGACAAGTGAGCAGATATGATGTAGATGGGGGAGAAGGGAAGAGAGGGAAGATGGAAAGAGGAATGGGTAAAGGGACATAAAAATCAACTACCTGGTATATTGAGAAGTTAAAAGAAAAAAAAGAAAAAAAATAGAAAAGAAAAAAAAACATGAAAATGTGCATGAAAAGCATTTGATAAACATCAACATGGGTTCACGATAAAACTCTCAATAACATAGGGATACAATGGGACTTTCTCAAAGGGTGACTATAATCTTACAAATAACATTGTACTTAATGTGGAAAGACTTATTGCCTCTTTTCAACATGAGAAATAAGGTAAGGGTATATAATTTTACTATTTCCATTCAACATAATATTATCACTCCTTGTCAGTACAATAAAGCAAGTAAAATAAATAAAAAGCATAAAGCTTGGAAAATAAGTAAAATTGATTTTATTCTCAGACAATGGAATGAAAATTCCTAAAAAAGATTTTAAAATTACTGGAATTAATGTGTGAACTTACCAGGTTTAGAAGATATGAGTAGAAAATCAGCACAAAAAATCAATTAAATGCTTATGCTATAAGTAGCAAGGAATATTAGAAAATAACATTTTTTAAAAAACAATACCACTCACAATAGCATCAAAATATAAAACACTTAGAAATAATCTAACAAAACGTGTAAGATCTGTGCACTGAAAACTAAAATAAAACCAAAATTCAGAGAGAAACAAAACTTGAATAAATAGAAATGTACTATGTTCATGAATCTGAAGTCTCATTACTGTTAAAGTATCAATGCCTCTCGGGCCGGCCCGGTGGCGCACTGGAGAGTAGTGGTGGTGCCACTGGAGAGTGGTGGTGCCACTGGAGAGTGGCACTCTGGAGAGTGCGCCACTTGGGAGCACGGCGGTGCTCCTGCTGAGGGTTTGGATCTCATGTGGAGACCGGTTCCCGCTCACTGGCTGAGCGTGGTGCGGGCGCAACACCGAGGGTTGCGATCCCGTTGCCGGTCCCCGGTATGGGCGCGACACCGCGGGTTGCGATCCCGTTACCAGTCAGTAAAAAAGACAAAAAGGAAAAAAAAAATATGTAACTGCTCATTTATGCAGAAGAAATACAAGAAGGATAGAGCAAAAATTAATGAAGCTGATTATGTACAGGGAGTAGAAGGGAACCAGTTTAACGCTTTCACACACAAAATATTGTGGCATGCTACAATGAACTAGGATGTGGGGAAACCCAAAATGCAACATATTAATTTAAATGTATGAAAACAGAGTAACAAAACCACATTGAAGGGAGTGGCAAAGAAAAGAACTAAACTGAGTAACTCTTATTGTAGCTGGCTCTTCCAAATATAATTGACAAGCTGATCTTAAAATTTATATACATGGTAAAAGAATGATAATAGTCTAAATAATTTTGAAAAAAATTTAACATTATTTTTAAGGCTTAATAGAATGCTACAATGATCAAGAAAGTGTCCTATTTGTGCAAGGATAGACAGATAGTTCAATGGAACAGAATAGAGTCCAGAAACATATCCATACATATAAGACCCCTGAAGGAAGAAGCCGTGATGGCAGAGATGAAAGCTATTCATGGATGTGGTACCATGGCTACCTCTCACCAAGGCTAAGTCCTGCTACTGATGGAAATCCAACCTGTTGGCATCAAAAGCAAACCTTGAAAACCTGATGAGACACTGTCTTTTTTTTTTTTTTTCCGTGTCCGGCAACGGATCGCAACCCTCAGTGTCGCCCCCGTACCGGACCGGGACCGGCAACGGGATCGCAACCCTCGGTGTTGCCCCCGCGCCTCGCTCAGCCAGTGAGCGGGAACCGGTCTGTATGTGGGATCCGAACCCTCGGCGGGAGCGCTGCCGCGCTTCCCAAGTGGCGCACTAGCGCATGCGCCACCGGGCCGGCCCCGAGACACTGTCTTGTATGAATGCCAACCAGCTACTCGAAGCCTGGCTATTTTAGTCCTCTTTCATCTTGGAAAGGGCAGCTATGAATGTTGGCCAGCTATGTATGTTCACACATATTGTGAGCATGGGTTTGCTTTTCCTGGTTGTAGTGGATAACATCATTATCCAAGGGTCTATGGTTCACTTGAATCAGCAACATCATATACTGGATATCATTATCTCAAACCAACTATCCACTTTCTGGCAAGGGAAGTGCAGCTATAGGCACTGACCATGGGATCCACTAATCCTCTTATACACTGTATCATGTGGTATGTTCTCCATGTATTTGCTGTGAATGTCTCTTAACACTGTTCACTTCATTATTTTAATATTCTTTTCAATAAAAGTAACAAACAGCACTTTAATTTTGCACCACCTCAGTAAATTAAAGTTGCCATTCAATATGAAATTTATGACACACATTCTTCTAGTCTCTCTCTCTTTAAAAAAATGCGGTGTGGTTGTTATACTATCTTCTTCATTTCCACTATATTCTGCTTTAATCTACATTTTAAATGTCTATATTTTAAATGTAAAATTGTGTTTATAATTATTTTTAAATTCAAAAATAACTTAATTATATTCTAATGAAAATAAGTATTTCAATTTAATTACCAATTATGCTTCACATAGGTATCTCTGTAATTAATGCTGTCTACATAAAATATTCAAATAAGTACATTATAATGTTACATCAGTGTATAGAAAAAACATTTTAATTAAATCAATCTGCAGATACTGCCTAGATTGGTAATGTGTTTATTCACAATACTTGAAATTATATACTTGAAATGAGCATTATCACCTCTCTCCTCCCCCAAAAGTATTTCACTCTTAAAGTGAAATGCAACCATCTCAGATCAAGTTGTGTTTAGTAAAATAAATTTATATTGTTTCAGTTTTTAAATTAAATTTTTAAATTCAGTAAAATTAAAAATTCCTTTCCTCAGTTACACTACCTACATTTCAAGTGCTCAGTAGCCACATGTGTCTAGGGGGTTATCATACTGGACAGTGCAAGTGAGGTCCTAAATCCATGAGTAGGGATAAAATAAATTTATATTGTTTCAGTTTTTAAATTAAATTTTTAAATTCAATAAAATTAAAAATTCCTTTCCTCAGTTACACTACCTACATTTCAAGTGCTCAGTAGCCATATGTGTCTAGGGGGTTATCATACTGGACAGTGCAAGTGAGGTCCTAAATCCATGAGTAGGGAATACTTGCAATAACACATTGTGAATCTCACTAAACTTAAAACTGTTGTTGCTGCCTAGTCAATTAGTCTCCTTGTGACAGTGGACCAGGAGGCAAAGGAAAGAGGTACTGATGAAAATTCTTGACCCTCATCATCTTGAGGAGACAAACTTGCTGCTACATCAAGGGGGTGGGGTGAAATATGTTACTCAAGTGATCCCTCGGGGATCTCCTGGTGCTTTCTTGACCAGGTTTCCCCCTAAATGAGTAGTTATACCATGCATGGCTGGAAAGATGGATGGCAACCCAGGGTTCAGAGTCACTTGTAATAACAGAAGTACAAAAAGGATACAAAATTTCACTTAGGAGGAATAAGTTCAAGGGATGTCTTGTACAACACAGTGACTAGAGTTAAAAACGTATTATTCCTGAAAAATGCTAAGAGAGTGGATGTAAAGTATCCTAACCACAAGTGATACCTATGTGAGGTAATGCATATATTAATTAGCTAGATATAGTCATTCCACAATGTACACATATTTCAAAACAGCATGTTGCACATGGTAAATACATCAAATTTTACCTGTCAATTAAAAAAATTGAAAATTAAAAATAAATAAGTGATAAATAAATAAAAAGAGAGTGACAAAAGGAAAAAAGAAAAGAAAAACAGAAGTACAAGGGTACTTCAAAAAGTTTGTGGAAGAATAGAATTAAAAGATAATCCAAATCTTTACATGAACTTTTGTGCCCTCGTACAAGCAGAAGGTAAGTGGAATGTGGACTGGGTTGGCTATTTTTTTGGAAAGGGGAGAATGAATACCAGCTGCATCCTGGAGACTAACTACAGCAACAGGGGCTGGCTTCTCTTGCTAAACGTACTATTGGAATTTTCTCTCAGAAATTATGCCAGATGACAATCGTGAAAACGCATCGCAGGATGCAGTAAATGTCATGTGAAAAGTGAGTGGATATTAGTAGTGCCAGTGGTCGACTACAGTGAGTGTCCTGGTGTCTTGCTCCTATTCCCTCAGGGCCATTTTACTGTTTCTGTGAATCCACTCCCAGCTTCCATGTGCTTTGCTTCATAACTGCTCATCCCTGTGACTTTCTCCAAAGGACTGACCTTGGGCTACCAGAGCCTCTTTACCTGCGGCTCAGAACCAGAATCTCTGCAAGGTTTTATCTAACTAGCAGCTCTTAGCCACTGACTGGCAGGTGTATGAAATCCCAATTCCCTTGCTTGGAAGTGGGGCAAACTCTGAGCTGTATATCTGTGTTTCATAGGGCCCGATAAGATAAGGCTGACACTGTTTGTTTTGTTTTGTTTTTGCCAATACTCATAATCTTCCTGGATTTCCCCTCTTCCTTGCCTTGCTGTTATCCCACATTCTCTTCCAGATTTCTCCTGGGAGCATGTCCTTAATAAATCACTTGCACACACAAAATCTCATCTCAGGGATTCTTTTGGTGAACTCAATGTAACACACACACACATATACACACACAATCTCCATTCTTCACTTTCACACCTCTTTAATTAACACTGTCAGTGAGGTGTGTATATTATGTTTTAAAAACCACGTTTAGTTTTTTATAAAAAAATTATGGCAGTTCCTCATTTGGAGGTGTCTTTTTAGTCCTCCTTTTTAATAGACCACAACTAGAGAGTTAGTGCAGATAGGTCAGGATTAATTTATTTTTCTCTGAAGAAATGACAAGTCAAAATTGTATGTGTGTGCTTGTGTGCATGTACACATACACAGATAGAGACATAGAGTGAGAAGTAGAGAAGAGAGATAAAGAGAATTAGAAAGAGAGAAGGACAGACCATCAGCAGTGAGACAGAAGCATACATACTGCATCTATTCTTTCAAGGCATTTCAACATGTATCTATTTACCCTCTAATTATATGTGGAGTAACAATAAATGAGTCACTACTTCTGAGAGCTCATGATGTAATGGAGAAAAAGACACACAACCTTTGGCAATTCTAATCCAGGGCACCCTGTGAAAAGTGCTGTAATGAAGGTAGAAATTTCCATGGTACCTGTGATGATGGAGAAATGGTTGACAATGTGTGCTGCCTGGAGGATCCTAGGAATACGGAATCTCATACAAATCTTGAATCTCAAAGCATCTTTTTGCCCCAAGATCAAGGTTAGAAAAAGCCTTGAAAGCTGTGGTTCTCCGCTCTCCATACATCAAATAAAATTTTTATTAAGTTTTTACTTGCACCTGATATTTTGCAGTATCTGATGTGAAGATTTATCAAGGTGTTTAAGTCATTTCCTGAGTTTGCAGTGTGACTATAAAATAATGACATTGATTTATTGAAAAACATAGGCCATAATTCCTGTAAAAATGAATATTTCCTGTGCATAAAAATTCTTAATCTCTTGGATTGTCCCTGCTCCTCTGTAAAATGAGGGATATAATATCTGTCTTGCAATTATCGGAGTTTGTGCTTTACTTGAAGTCCTTAGCTCAATCCTTGTATAAAAGATCCTCGGTAAATTTTTGCTGTGGCTTCATTAGGATGTGTGCCATTCCTAGGGTTGTAGTTTGAGGAATTCTCAGCAAACAAAAGCAATCATATACATCAGTGTTATGCCAAGCCATATGAGAGCCTGAGGGAAAAGGAAAAGCCAGTATTACAAATCCTGTCTATTCAAAATTTTAATATATTGTTCTTCATATATTGTTTTTGCATTAATATTGATGTAAAAAAATACCAGATTAAGGCATTATTTCTTTTGATTTGGGGATTTTTTTGGCACCCCTTAAATTTTACTCCTGAGACAAAAGCCTCACTCACCTTATCTCAGTCCCAGGCTGAGTTTCATGATCTTATTGATATTTCTGTTCTCATATCGGATGTTGTGCTGTGCTGCCTAAGTTCTCCTGGCTCAGGGTTGGAGCACTTGTTTCCTCAGAGGCTGAGAGCTACTGGCAGCTCATCACTTAGTCCCCTCCAGAGATCACCCTTCACTGCCAGGAGCTGCCTTGTCCAGATCATATTGCCCTACCCAGGGACATCTACCTATAATGACTGGTAGAGGGGAAGCACAAAGGTCCAGTCCCCTTGCCCCAATTTGGGAAGACTGTAAAGGACCATCAGAATTACCCAGAGAAAAATTTTTAAAAAGGAAAAGAAAATGGGCTGGTGGGTAGCTCAGTTGGTTAGAGTGCAGTGTTGTTTATAACATCAAGGTGAAGTGTTAGAATTCCTTTACCAGGCAGCAGAAAAACAAAAAAACAAAACAAAAAAAAACTTCCCTGGAGGATCTTCTGGAGCCTATGTTGTGACTGCCACATAACCCTACTTGCCTCTGCCCAATCTTACTTCCTTTATTTGCCCACAGGAGTTGATTTCAAGAGAATTCACCAATTCCTTTCCTGCTTCCCAGTATCTGATTCCCAGGGACAAAACCAGTGACAGTTGTGTCCAGGAGTGGTCTGAGAGAGTAGGTCCTAAGGTGGGATTTCAGACCTGGAGCACCCACTGGTGGACTGGCAATGAGGACCCCATCACTAGTGTTATGTGGAGTATGGAGAGGCCCTGGCACTAGATAGCAATATGACATTAAAACTTCTACTGGTAGTGAACTGAGATGGTATATCCATGAAAGGAAATAAACTAGCAAATGTAATATATTAGGTATTTGAGAAATACTGGGAAATAGGAATTAGAAGAACATTGTTACTAGATATAATGGATAATTTGAAGACAATAATAAAAAGCCAAATTAATTAGCAATTAAAAGCTGGGAAAGAAAGCCAGAGGACCTCCTTGTTAGCATTTAAAGAGATTCCCATCTCCTGCAACTAAGGGGCAGAAAAAGATGAGAATCCCCAGGACTTACTAATAAGACTAACAGAGCTTCAAAGAGATCTGTGTTCTCAGGTCTGGTAGGTCTTCTAAGTCAAGGTAAGATCCTGTTTGGGAAGGAATCCCCTGAGAAACAGGATTAGGTTGATGAACTAAACAATGTTGATTCCTTAGATTCCCCTGATCTTTCTGTGCCTACAGATGTGTATCACTTCTCTCTGTTACTCCACACCCCCATCCTCTTAATTGAAGATTAGGCAGAAGCCTCTGCCTTGCTAAAGAGCACCTCCATTCTTTGCCATTAGGTCAGAAACTAAAATTAATGCAGAACATGACCCAGTCAGCAAATTCTAGGATTGTTAATGGAGAAGAAGAACTATGTTTTAGAAGAGCTGCAAGACCTGGCAAACATATACAAACAGGAGTTGGGATAGCCTCTGCCTTGCTAAAGAGCACCTCCATTCTTTGCCACTAGGTCAGAAACTAAAATTAATGCAGAACATGACCCAGTCAGCAAATTCTAGGATTGTTAATGGAGGAGAAGAACTATGTTTTAGAAGAGCTGCAAGACCTGGCAAACATATACAAACAGGAGTTGGGAGAATACACATCGAATTAGATTCTGAGGATGCTTGGTCAAGGGTGACAAAATATGAAAATACTCTTGGGATTTTGAGAAAGCAATGACATGAAAATACTCTCGGGATTTTGAGAAAGCAATGACCTCTGACTGAGTGCAAAAGAAATGCCAGAATTTTTGTGAAAGAAGGTAGATGAAGGAATCAAAAAACTCAGATAAGTGGATGTTAGAGGCATGTAACATATACATCTTGAAAATCCACCAGGTGAATTTTTTTCTATGGGAAGGCATGAAAGACCATCCATCTATCAAAGCAATAAGGAATGAAGGAATGTGCTGTTAAGCAGGGAGCCATCCTCAGTGAGAAGTTGAGAGGTCACTACTCTCTCCTGCCCTGTG
>NW_007734992.1:38468-42207 GCF_000696425.1 Galeopterus variegatus
AGGAAGGCCCAGTAATAAAGCATACTAAGTTGCAAGTGGTACCTCAAGGGTTGGTCACGAGTAGGGTAAAGGGCACAACTAAGCTGCATGAACGGGTGGCGCAGAACTCCTGCATCACCCACCAATATTACACCAGCATCTCTCTACCAGCCCCCACTTGTGGCTGCATGAGGATCCCCATGATTAGCTGACGGAGAATCATGAAAACCAAGCTTAGTTCTTGGATAGGTTGGCATGTTGTGTGGGTGAAAACTGAAAATGGACTGTAATTTCATTACAATTCCAACTAAGGATATACCCAAAAGACATCCATGAGGGTAAACCTCCTAATTATTAGAACTTTGGGTAGAAACCAGTAAACTACTTTGTGTGGAAAGATAAATGGCCAGAATTTAAATAAACATTAACTCATGGGCAGTGGTCAGATATGTCAGATATTTAGATTAAGAATATTTGGTCAGATCTTGGAATAAGAAAGATTGGAAGATTGTGGACAAGGTAATCTAGGAAAGGCATGTGGATGAACCTATGGAATGGACACAAAGTGTGATCTGTAATTTGCATGTTAATGCCCATAATAGATTTCCCACCATGGAAGAAGAATCACTCTACAACAGAATAGACTGAATGACTTGGTCGAATGGCATCAGTCAGCCTCTGTAATTGGCCACCCCAGTGCTGGCACAATGAACTCCTGAGCTAAGTAACCATGGTGGCAGGCAGAAAGCTATGTTTGGACCCAATACCTGGAGTTCCCATTTACAATGTCAGTTCTAACCAATCTAGATGCTGAATGCTAAACCATCCAGATAGATACAATACTGATTCTCCAATAGGATATTATCCTTTCAGAAGAACTAAGAAACCAACTGGTATCAAGTGTACCAATTTAACCTCTGTTACTCTGTAAGAGGTAGCAGGTCTGTTTGACTTGAATTGGTATATTTTCCAGGTATATAGGGTTATCTTTCAAGCCAACTGACCCTCCTTCATGTAGCACTACTATATAACATCTTATAAAATGAATGATCCACCAATATAAGATCCCCTATAAGGCTGCATTAAAAGAAGGATCACACTTTTCAGCCAAGGGAGGTAAAGCAGTGGACATATGACCGTTTTATCCACTGGTTCTGTTCCAAATACACCACCTAAAAACTGCTGGCCTGGTGAAGCAACAAAAAGCACTCAAAGCTTATTTAGGGTGTAGGTGAAGCCCCAGCTTGGAGCTGATACCTTGTGAAGATAAATACTATCTTCTAAGATGATGTAATCCTCTAAATCAATACTGCTTATCTTGTGTGATGTCTCTAATAGGGCACATACATCTGGTAAGTAAGGGGTGCAAATAGTGATAGTCTAACATAGAATCTCTCCCAGGGACCCACTTGGAGCTATTTGTTTCCTGTCTTCCCCATTCTGGGCTCTGCAGGTTTAAAAGCCTTGGCTTTTGGAGGGTGAATACATCAAAAAGAGGACACACTAAAAGTCCCACTAAATTGTAAGCTATGGCTGCTACCTGGCCACTTCAGGCCCCTTGAACTGAGGGACCAGCAGACAAGGAAATGTATCACTACCATGGCAGGGTCATGGCCCTGATCATTGGGAGGAAGTAAAGAATTTTCTACCATGGAAGTGGGGAGAAATGATTTTCACCCTACTGATCCACACAGTTCTCTCTTGATACCAATGTTGGCAGTTAACAGACAAATGCAACAGCCACAGACTGAGAAAGATCTCGATCTCACAGGGTAAAGGACCTGGGTTAGTTCACTAGTCACCCACCTAGATAAGCACAGGGGAATCCAGATTGGATAGTAGAAGAGGGAGGAGATGAGTACAGTTGTGGCTTCAAGACCAGCTACAGTGGCATGGATTACTTGTATCACTATCTTTTCTCTTCTAAGTTTATTTTAACAAAAGAGGCCATCAGAATCCTGAAGGAGTGGTTTCCAGGATGTATATGAAGCAAGCAAATATGAGTGACTCATGGGAAAAGCTGCTGTGGATCAGAAACCTTCCAATTTCACTACTTCAGAGCAAAGCCCTCATTCCTCCAGCTGCATTTGGTTGGAAACTAAGATTTTGCCGCTGAATACACTCTAGATCTTGCCACTTGCTGAATAGAAACACCTTTCTCAACATAATAGCCTCTTCCTTGGGGGCAAATGTGGTAACAGAAAGGCCCAGTACCTCTTTACCTCAATTTAGCTCAGCTCTACAGAGTCATTCCATTCTCAGGGTTCCCCATAAGTTCAGCTGAGCCCTTTATTATGATTGCATCACAGCCCAGTCTCTCCCTGACTATTCTGCTTCTGTCACTTTTTCCACACATGTTGATTCTTGGACCTTTCCTTCAAGAATTTCCTGTAGACTGTACTTCCTGGGTGCCTTCAGCTTTGACACTTCTCCTCCCAAAACTATACCATCCCCACCTTAAAACTCACTCTTCTATTGTCCTCTACTCTACTTGCACACAGTTTAAATGATCTGAAATTGCCAAATTTTTCTTTGCCTTCCCACTATGTGGAGTCTGGTTTTCTATTTGTAGTACTGTTCCTGCTTTCTCAGTTCAGTAAACTTTCCCTTGGCAATTCATTCCAAGGTTGCAGTCCTTGTGTCCAAGTAAAAGTAAGAACATGGTATGTATTATTTGCCTATTTCAGTAATGTCAGGCCTCTCGCACCTGATGTGTTTGATGGATTCTAAACTGAGAAGCACCTGAATGGCTTTGAGCCCTGAAAATGGACTTGTCACAGCTGAGACATCATCCTCTAAGACGATGAGCTGAGGATGCACAGAGGGTATACCTGAGTGACAGACACAAAGAGGCATTTTGGAATTTTGTTTTATGCATGAGTAAGTAAATAGGCCCAGTTCAGCCAATCTGGGGGAAATCATGGGCAAGAGGCAAAGAATAGCCTGCAGTCCTCACTCTGAAGGGCCACTTTGAGGGTTTTCCATGCAAAGTCTTGAAAGGATTTTTCTAAGCAATAACAATTTTCTCCAGCATAGTCTATTACTGTCACGCAGGACAGGACTAGCAGTCATCGTGGCTGACATCCTTTTTTACAGTATTTAGAGAAATTAAACTGTGTCTTCATTTCTGCCGATGGCTTCACTACTGTACCATTTCTAACCAAGAGTTTTTTTTAAAATATTTATTTTTATTAATTTTGAAGAAAGTCTTGGAGGATTCAAAGCCCTTATTTTCAGATTGGCACATTGAGACGAGAGCCTGTGTACTGGAGGCAAAAACATCAGTACAAATGAAGCCTGGCAGTGTAAAAGAAGAAGAAAGCATTTTCCCCTTTACTGACTTGAAATTCTATGAGTAGAAAGCTTGGGAGGCATCCAGGTCCGGAGATGGCACATTGTTGCTGAGGTGGGGTGGTGGGGGGTATGGAGATATGCCTATGAACTGTGCCACAAGATAATGTCAGACTGAGATAAGGCTGGATATTCCTACAAGAGTGGCGGGGTTGCTGGCAAGATAAGCATTCACTCGCCCAGGTGATCACCTCTCCAAACTGCTCTACTAGGGGCATCCCTGGAAGTGGCCTCGTGTCATCCTTCTTGTTGTTTGAGCTGCCTGACCTACATCACAGAGTATTTCATAGATTCAGGAACTGACATACCCTCTGTTCAACAGAAGTCTCCAAATATAGCAATACGACATAGAAATAGTTAAAACACCCATTGCACTCACTCACTTTCTTGCATCAAATCACTCATCCAG
>NW_007734992.1:43066-51334 GCF_000696425.1 Galeopterus variegatus
AACTTTGTACCCACTGACCAACCTCTCCTATTCTCCCTCCACCCCTCCACACACCTCCGGGATCTTTGATAACCCCTATTCTACTTTCTACTTTTATGATATTAACTTTAAAAAAAATAGATTCCACATGAGTAAAATCACGGGGTATTCATCTTTCTGCATTTGGTTTGTTTTACATAACATGATGTCCTCCACGTTCATCTATGTTGTCATGTATAACAGGATTTTATTCTTTTTTATGGTTGAATAGTATTTCATTGTGTATATTTAGCACATTTAAAAAAAATCCATTCATCCGTTCTTGGACACTTAGGTTGATTCCACATCTTGACTGCTGTGAATGATATTGCAATGAACACGTGTGTGCAGATATCTCCTTGACATTCTGACTTCATTACCTCTGGATATATACTCAGTAGTTGATTGCTTGATCGTATGGTAGTTCTGTTTTTAATTTTTAATTTTTATTTTTTTATTTTTTATTTTAACTTCTCAAGATACATTGTAGTTGATTTTTGTGACCCTTTACCCATTCCTCTTTCCCCCCATCCTATCCCCTTACCCCCCACATCATATCTCTTCACTTGTCTTAACAAGTTCAAGGAATTGTCGTGACTGTTGTGTCTTCTCCCCCCCCCACTTATTTGTTTGTGTTTGTTTGTTTATTTATTTATTTATAGCTTCCACAAGTAACTGAGAACATGTGATTTAGCTCAGTTGGTAAGTGCGCAGTATTGGTAACACCAAGGTCAAGGGTTTGGATCCCTTACTGGCCAGCCACCAAAAAAAAAAAAACAACAAAAAAAACCCCAACCAACCAACCAAACAAACAAACAAACAAAAAACCAGTTGGTCTGAGGGTTATGGGTTATTGTTAAACTGTTTTTAATTTTTGGAGGGAAGGAGCAGAGGGCCACTGCCACCTCCACCTGGAAGCATGCAAGACAGAATGCCCAGAGTCATAGGCAATAAGCTAAGAGCTGCAGCCCCTGTCACCCAGAAGCAGGTGAGAGTGCACACCAGGGTATCCTATGCAAGGAGCTGAGGTAGTATTCCCTGCCCAAAAGCAGGCAGGAGAGCACTCTGAAAACACCCCTTCCATGCAAGTGGCCCACCACAGCCATGGCTACCAAAAAAGTGGCTTGACATTATAGCAGCAGCCACAGCCACCATGCATGCAGTACACTAGATACTTGACTACACTGACACAAGGAGAGTCACCAGCAGAGACTGGAAAAAGAAGAGGATGTCTCTCTTCTCAAAGCCCACTTTAGAGTAATGGAAGAAGCAACTACTCTACCAGATGACCAGATGTCAATGTAGAGATACCAGGAATAAGAAAACACAAGAAAACATGACACCACCAAAAGAATAAAATAATTCTCAAACACCAAACCCTAGAGAACAGGAGACCCTTGAAATGACTGAAAAGGAATTCTGAGCAACAATCTTAAAGAAAATCACTGAGATGCAAGAAGACTCACTTGGACAACATAATGAAATGAGAAGAAAAAATCCAGGATATGAAGGAAAAAATTTACAAAGAGATTAATACCTTAAAAAAAGAATGTAGCAGAACTCATGGAAGTGAAAGATTCACTCAATGAAATAAAAAACACAACCAGTAGCTTAAGCAGAATGCTAGAACAAGCAGAAGAATAGTCTTTTCAAAATAACACAGGCAGACCAAAAAAAAAAAAAAAAGAAAAAGGAAAAAATAATTTTAAAAAATGAAGAAAATCTAAGACAGCTAGCAGACAACCCTAAGCATTTGAATTATGGGTGTTCCAGAAGGGGAAGAGAACAAAAAAAAAGACATGGAAAACCTATTCAATTAAATAATAATGGAAAACTTCCCAGATATAGGGAGAGACATGAACTTTTAGGTCCGGGATACTCAAAGATCACCAAACAGATTCAACCACCAAAAATTCCTCTCCAAAACTCATTACAGTCAGAGTAGCAAAGCTCAAAGACAAGAAGAGAATCTTAATAGAAGCAAGAGAAAAATGTCATGTCACCTGTATGGAAGACCCTATCAGACTAACAGCAGACTTCTTAACAGAAATTCTTCAGGACAGAGGAGAATGGGATGATATACTCAAAATAGCAAAAGAAAAAAACTGCCAGCCAATAATACTATATCCAGCAAATCTATCCTTCAGAAATGAGGGAAAAATAGTGCATTTTCCAAACAGACAAAAGCTGCAATATTTCACCACCACACGACCAGCCGTATAAGAAATACTCAAGAAAGTCCCACATCTGTAATGTGAAAAATGATAATCACTACCACGAATACACAAGAAAAACAAAATGCACTGGTAAACAAAAATGCAAATGAGAAAGTGAATGAAACTAAATCTTACCACCACAAAAAGCCATAGTGACAATGCAACAATGCCCCTGGTCATTTCTGGCTTTCATAATTTCAGTCTTCTCTCTTTTTTCTTGGTCAGTCTAAATAAAGGTTTGCAAATTCTGTTGATGTTTATAAAGAATCAACTTTTTGTTTCATTGATTTTCTCTATTGTTTTATAATTCCCTGTTTCATGTATTTCTGTTGTAATGTTTGTTATTTCTTACACATATTTGCTTTTGGTTTAGTTTGCTGTACTTTTTTATTTTTTTAAGATAGAAGTTTACATTACTGATTTGAGATTTTCTTATTTTCAATATAGGTGTTCACAAGTACAAATTTTCCTCTAACTGCATGACATTTGCATCTTTTGATTTTGATATGTTGCCCTTTGATCTGTAACTCAAAGTACTCTCTAATTTCCCTCTGATTTTTCTTTTTACCCATCGTTTATTTAGGAGAGTTGTTTATTTTCCAAAATTTATGAGTTTTCTAAATTTCCTTCTTTTATTGTGGTCAGAGAACATTTTCTGTGATCTTAGTCTTTTTAAGAAAAAAAAAAAACAATTTAAACAAAACAAAGCAAAAATTCATGGAAAGATTTCCATTTTCCTTTAATTCTATTTTTCTATGAACTTTTTGAAGTTTCCTTGTGTTTATATTGTTTTATTGATTTTTATGCAGTTTATGTTGCTAAAATTAGATATTTAATTTCTTTTCGTGATTTCTTTTTATTAAGTGTACTTGTTGATTTGCTTAGAAATTAATTTGCCTTTGAAAAGTTTATTCATCTTCCTCTTTTGAAATTAATTTGATATTTGCATGCTTTGGAAGACTTTAGATAGCTATATCAAATAATGGTAGAGATTATATAATGAAACATGTAAAATTTAATAAGTTTTACATCTCCAGTTTTTGTGAAAATTTGAAGCCGTAATTTGCACAGAGTATTTTGTTTTTCATCTGTTATTCCGTTTATGTATTTGTTCCTTGAACAAATAAATGTCCATATCCTTGTTTAAAAAGAAAAGTTTTTTTGAGGAAACCTCATACTGTTTTCCGTAGTGGCTATACTTATTTACAATCTCACCAACAATATGTAAGTGTTCCTTTTTCTCCACACTCTCACCAACACTTATTTTCTTTTGTCTTTTTGATATTGGCCATTCTAACTGGAGTGAGGTGGTATCTCATTGTGGTTTTGATTTTCATTTCCCTGGTCATTAATGATTTTGAGCATTTTTCATATACCTGTTGGCCATTTGTATGTCTTCTTATAAGAAATGGCTACTAAGGCTTTTAGCCCATTTATTAATTGGGTTATGTGTTCTTTTGTCTTATTTATTTATTTTTTGCTAAGTTCCTTATGTATTTTGGATATTATCTCCTTGTCAGATGTATAGTTTGCAAATATTTTCTCGCATTCAACATGTTTTCTCTTCACTCTGTTAATTCTTTTCTTTGCTGTGCAGAAGTCTTTTTAGTTTAATGTAATCCCATTTGTCTATTTTTTTTCTTGTAGCCTGTGATTTTCATGTGAAGTCTCATTTTAAAAATCCTTGCCACGCCCAATGCTTTCTTTTAGTAGTTTCATAGTTTCAAGTCTTACATTTAGTTCTTGACCCATAATGAGTTTACTTTTGTGTATGGTGAGAGATAGGAGTTATTGTTTCAATCTTCTGCATGTCTATATCCACTTTTCATAACGCTGTTTGTTGAAGAGGCTACACTTTCTCCACTGTATATTCTTGACACCTTTGCCAAAAATCAGTTGGCTGTAAATATGTGGATTTGTTTCTCTGCTCTGAGTTCTGTTCTATTGGTCTATTTGTGTGTGTGTATATATATATATATATTGTGCATATATATATATATATATATTTTGTGTGTGTATATATATATATTTTGTGCATATATATATATTTTTTGCCAGTATCATACTTTTTTGGTTACTATAGGTTTATAGTATATTTTGAGGTCAGAAAGCGTGATACCTCTAATTTTGCTCTTTTTGTTCAAGATTGCTTTAGCTNTATATATATATATTTTGTGCATATATATATATTTTTTGCCAGTATCATACTTTTTTGGTTACTATAGGTTTATAGTATATTTTGAGGTCAGAAAGCGTGATACCTCTAATTTTGCTCTTTTTGTTCAAGATTGCTTTAGCTATATGGGGTATTTTGTGTTTCCATACAAGTTTGAAGATATTTCTGTGTAGAATGTCATTGGTATTTTGACAGGGATTGTGTTGAATGGGTAGATTGCTTTTGGTAGTATGGACATTTTGGTCATGTTAATTCCTTCAACCCATGAACATGGGATATATTTCTATTTATTTGTGTCCTCTTCAGTGTTTCTCACCAATATTTTATAGTTTTCATTGTAGAGGTCTTTCAACTCCTTGGTTAAATTACTCCTAGGTATTTCATTTCTTTGGTAGCTATTGTGAATGGGATTAATTTCTTGATTTCTTCTTTAGCTCTTTCACTATTGGTATCTAGGAAGCCTCATGATTTTTGTGTGTTGATTTTGTATCTTGCCATTGCACTGAATGGGAATAGTGGGCATCCTTGTCTTGTTCCAGATCCTAGAAGAAAAACCTTCAATCCCATTCAGGATGATATAAGCTGTGGGTTTGTTGTGTATGGCCTTTATTGTGCTGAGGTACATGCCTTCTATACCTAGTTTGTTGTATGTTTTTTGTCATGTAGAAATGTTGGGTTTTTCAAATGCTTTTTTGCATTTATTGAAATGATAATGTGTTTTATTTTCCTCTTCATTCTACTGATGTGATGTATTACATTTATTGGTTTTTCGATTTGCATGTGTTGAACCATCCTTGCATCCTTGGGGTGAATCCCACTTGATTATTGTGAATGATCTTTTTAATGTGTCATTGGATTCTGTTTGCTAGTATTTTATTGAGGATCTTAGCATCTGTGATCATTGGGGATATTGATTTGCAGTTTTCTTTTTTTGTTGCATCTTTTTCTGGTTTTGGTATAAAGTTAATGTTAGCCTCATAGAATGAATTTGAAAGTATTCCTTCCTCTTCAATTTTTGGGAAGCATTTGAGAATAACTGGTATTAGTTTTTCTTTAAATATTTAGAGAATTCAGCAGTAAAGCTATTTGGTCCTCGGGTTATCTCTCTTAGGAGAATTGTTATTACTGCTTTAATTTTATTACTAGTTATTGGTCTGTTTACATTTTCTGTTTCTTCATGATTCAAACTTGGTAAGCTGTACGTGTCCAGGAACTTATCCATTTTTCTAGGTTTTTCAGTTTGTTCACATATAGTTGTCTGTAGTTGTCTCTTATGATCCTTTCTGTGTTATCAGTTGTAATGTCTCCTTTTTCATTTCTGATTATATTTTTTTGAATCTTCTCTCTTTTTTCTTTATTAGTCTTCCTAAAGTTTTATTGATTTTGTTTATCTATTCAAAATCTAACTATTTGTTTCATTGAGCCTTTGTATAATTTTTAATACTCCAATTAATTTATTTCTGCTCTGATCATTATTGTTTCTCTCCTATTTATTTTGGGTTTGGTTTGTTCTCATTTTTCTAGTTCCCTGAGGTGTAATGTTAAGATGTTTATTTGGAGTCTTTCTTCTTTTTTGATGTAGGCATTTGTTGTTATAAATCTCCCTCTTAGAACTGCTTTTGCTTTATCCCATAGGTTTTTGTATTACTGTGTTTTCATATTAATTTATCTCCAGGAATTTTTTAATTTCTTTTTTTCATTTCTTCTTTGACCCATTCATTGTTTAGGAACATGTTGTTTAATTTCCATGTATTTGTATAGTTTCTAGTGTCCTTTTTGTTGTTGATTTCTAGTTTTACTCCAATGTGTTTTGACAATGTAGATGGTATGATTTCAATTCTTAAAATTTTTTTGAGACTTAGTATAGGTTCAATTGGTGTAGAGTAAAGATTAATTCTGATGTTTCCTGATTAATTTTTTTGTCTGGGTGATCTGTCCTTTGGTGAAAGTGGGATTTTAAAATCCCCAACTATTATTGTGTTGGAGTTTTTTTCTCCCATTAGGTCTAATAGTAACTGCTTTATAAAATTGGGTGCTCTGGAGTTGGGTATGTATATGTTTAGAATTGCTATATCCTCTTGTTGAATTGATCCCTTTGCCATTATATAATAACTTTATCTTTTTCTTACTTTTCTTGGGTTGAGCTCTTGGTATTTTGGTATGGATTGTGTTAAATCTGTAGATTGCTTTGGGTAGTATGGCCATTTTAATAATATTAATTCTTCCAATCTGTGAACATAGGTATCTTTCCAATTATTTTGGTCCTCTTCAATTTCTTTCATAAGTGTCTTATTGTTTTCAGTGTAAAGATCTTTCACCTCCTTAGTTAACTTTATTCCTAGCTATCTTATTGTCTTATAGCTACTGTAAATAAAATTGTCTTCTTTATTTCTTTTCAGATAGTTCACTATTAGTGTATAGAAATGCTACTGATGTTAATCTTGTATCCTGCAAATTTATTGAATTCATTTATTAGCTTTGAGAGTTTTTTAGTGGAGTATTTAGGGTATGCTATTTATAAGATCATGGCATCTGTGAGAAGGACAGTTCAACTTCCTCCTTTACTTGTATTTCTTTTACTTTTCTAATTAGTTTGACTAGAACTTACAGTACCATGTTGAATAGAAATGGTGAAAGTGGGCATCCTTGTTTTCTTCCAGATCTTAAGAGAAAAAACTTTGAACTTTTCACCATGTTAGCTGTGGGTTTGTCATATATTGCTTTTATTTTATTAAGGTGCATATCTTCTCTACCTAATTGTTGAGAGTTTTTATAATGATGGAACATTTTGTGAAATGGAATATTTACTTTTTAAAAGAGAGTATATAATAACCCTAGACTAAGCTTATTACTGTGTTTTATTCATGTTCCCGTATCCCTCAATTTTTACCACAGTGCCTTGAGCAAGTGAGGAGTTCAAATAAATTTGGAATTCAATGCAATTAAATGATATTGAAGTTAGTGAATGGAACTTTATGGAATACACTCTATGTAGATGCTGTAGCTGCTTAGCTTTGTAGGTAAAATCATAAGCCTTTGGGTCAGAAAAGCTCAGATTCTGGTTTTGGCTATTATATACTTGGGGGAGTGTATGTTGTAGGAAAACTATGCAACATTTCTGAGTTTCAATTTCCTCATCTATAAAATGCACATAATAACATTGTTTATCTTGTAGTTTTGATGTGGAGGTTGCATAAATTATTTTTAATGTGCTCTGCATAGTGACATTTACATAGGTATACATACTACTACTAATAACAGTAATAGCAATAATCATACAAATAATAACATTCAATTTCTTGTGACTGGATTTAGGATTAATTTACTGGGTTAACCCTCAATTATTTCTTTGATTCATTTGAACTGCAAGAAAAATATAATATCTAATATTTAAACTCCCATTATTATTATATTTTTGTAAACAATACAAGTGAGTGAGATCATTGTGCCTGAAGATTATTAGAATAAAGCAGAAGTTGGCAAATTTTTTCTGTAAAGAACTAGTTACAGAATATTTTAGGTTTTGAGGACAACAAATAGCTTCTGTCATAACTGTTAAACTCTGCTATTGAGCCATAAGTGAATGGGCCTGACTGTGTTTCAAAAAAAAAAAAAACACACAAAAAAATACTTTACTTGCAAAAATAGGAAGTGACATGAAGAAGGTGAAACCAGAAAAAAGCAACTGAGTTAGTGAAATTCACCATTGAATGATACCTCATTTGACTGTCTTTCGAAGACTTGTCTTATATTCAGTATTCACAAAACACCACTCTATCCTTATAGTAAACTATGCTTAACAAACAAAGTCTAACAAACAAATAATATACACACACATAGGTTCTTGGCTGAAGTTGG
>NW_007734992.1:52855-53951 GCF_000696425.1 Galeopterus variegatus
ATGAGTAAGAAGCCAAGGAGGAAAATGTTAAGTCTTCATTTTCTAATGTGAGTTTTCTCATAGCCAGAGTGTTTTCCTTCATTGGGTTATTTACAGGACGTGTTCATAGCTGACTTAATTATGCCACACGGTCACTCACTGAGAGAGGCTCATCCCATTTACAATGGAAGAGAAGAAAACCTGAACTCCAACTAGTGGTGGCAGTGAGAGCTGACTTGAGAGAGCTGTGATTGGGCCACCAAACTTCTCATGTTTTCCTCCAGCCTTTTATTCTAAGTAAAAACAACTCAGCTGTGAAACAAGTCTGGTAGCCCTCACCTCCAATAAGATTCACCCTTTAAAAAAGAGAAAGTCACTGGCAAACACTGTCACCAACCAAGATTATTAAAATGGCCAGAACAACAAAAATGGAACCATCAACACTGGACAAGATTCTGTAGTNATAATTAAGTCAGCTATGAACACGTCCTGTAAATAACCCAATGAAGGAAAACACTCTGGCTATGAGAAAACTCACATTAGAAAATGAAGACTTAACATTTTCCTCCTTGGCTTCTTACTCATGGATCTGGTCTCCAGGCTACAGTTTGCATAGGACACCTGAGGTCACAATAGAATAAGTGTATCAGGATTAATTCACTGTCATTTCCATCAGGAACTGTGACAGGTTGCACTCTAGAGAAGGCTGCTCTCTCCTCACACAGAGGTAACCTACTTATATCAAGAAATACACGCTTGGCCCAGAGGCTAATAAGTCATGAATTGCAAGACCATCCTAGGACATGTAGCCAAGGTAAATGGATTCAATAACTAACTCCAGCTTGTCAATCTAATGTTTTAAGATTGGGCTTCTTTGTTGTGAACATGGTTGGTTAGAAAATCAGTTACCATGGTGGGCTTCCAGTTTTAGTACACTGTACTTTCAATGCAAAAGAGAGAGAAAGAACTTGCTATTTCCCCCACATATACAAACAATGAGTAAGAAGCCAAGGAGGAAAATGTTAAGTCTTCATTTTCTAATGTGAGCTGTCTCACAGCCAGAGTGTTTTCCTTCATTGGGTTATTTACAGGACGTGTTCATAGCTGACTTAATTAT
>NW_007734992.1:55008-60430 GCF_000696425.1 Galeopterus variegatus
AAAGTTTCTAGACAATCATAAAGAGCATTAAACTTGAATCGCCATAAAGAAGCTGAAACCCAGCTTGAATTGATACATGTTCATTTCAATTGCACTTGATTATTCTTCTTGTTATTATTATATTCATAACTATTGCAATTTGTCGGTACAGAGTGATTTCTTCCCCAAAGCAATATGGCTTGAAATCAAGAATACCAGCAATGGTTTGCCCTGAATACCCATTTTAGAGGCAATTCTTCAGGCAGTATTTCATTCAGGAAGCTCAAATTCAAACCTAAGCTTTGTCTTTAAATAGTTGCATGTCCTTGGGCTAATGCTGCAAACTACTTAATGCTGCCAGGCCTTTGCACAAGGTGTTACCTCTGTTGAAAATGCCTCCCTTCCTTTCCTCAAGGTCTTCCTGATGAATTATTTTACTTCTTCAACTTTCACCTCTAATATACATTCTCTTTGATTTCCCCATGTAGAGCTGATTATAAAAAATCCATGAATAATAAAGATATAACATTTACTATTTTCATGCATGTAAAGTTGTTTGGTATTATTAGTGTTCCCATAATATTTTGCACTTTGATGCAAAATAAAATATGCATTTAACTTTTTGTTTATATACCTATCATCTGCAACAAGACTATTAATGTCTTGAGGGGGAAAATGTGCTTTGCTTAACTTTATATTTGCAATACTCAGCACAGTGATAACACAAAATAGACACAATAAATATTAATTGAATGTTTCTACCTCTGTAACATGAGGATAGTGGTATCTGTGCTTTCCATCTTATACAGTTGTTGCAAGTGAAATAATGTACATGAAAGTTCTGTCAACTAAAACATCTTTGGCACATGTCAGAAGTTATGATGATCTCACAACTAGACAAATTTGAGTATAACATATATGAGAAATCACAAAGATACCCATTAACAAAAATGGGATCTGGTTGTGATAGGTTCCTCAGCTGTGCAATACGACTAGAAAAATCTAGCATGTTAAAAGGGGGACATATATGAGAAATCACAAAGATACCCATTAACAAAAATGGGATCTAGTTGTGATAGGTTCCTCAGCTGTGCAATACGACTAGAAAAATCTAGCATGTTAAAAGGGGGAAGAAATGTCCAGATGTGTTGTTTATAAAGAAAATGGCTGTGAGAAGATGTAGAGTGTGGCAAGATGATGAGATGTTTTGAATAAAAATCTCCACTAAATATTTATTTACAGATATTTTTCTGCAATGTACACTTTGTTGCACAGGATTGCCTCTGACATGCAGGGTCTTTCCCCTCCTGTGAAGGAGTCAGTAGAAGAGAGAGAGGCTACATGGCACTTGCTCCTTCAGTGTGACACAGAGGAATGTGCATCAGCTGAAATATTTACCCACAAAGAATGAAAAAATAAATTGTGGTATAGAGATGCAATGAAACACTATACTGCAATTAAAATGAACTTTTACTCATGCTATAACTTGAGTGACTCATGCACACATAATGTTAAGCAAAGAAGCCAATGCCTTAAAAATACACCATATGATTACACCTAAGTAAAATTAAGGAATAGGCACATGTAATGTGTGGCAATAAAAGCCAAAATAGTAGTTAATTCTGGGTATGTTTTTGAGTGCGAAAGAGGATAAGAGAGCCCTAAGGATTCTGGAAATGTTCTATACAGATATAAAAGAATTATTGAGCTGCCCATTTAAGATTTGTGCACCTTAATCCGTGTGCATAATTCCTCAGTAAAAAGTGTAACAAAACAAAGGACACTAAAACTCCTGTTGGGGGATGAGGTTCATGAACAAAGTATGTAAGAACAGGCATCCACAAATTCACTCTTCTCTGCTCCTAGATTAGACTGGATGCCCCTAGGAGGAAGAAATGTTGGCTGTCTTACTTAGCTCTGTGTCTCTGTCAACATGGACATTCTTTTGTTGACAGACATTTTTGGCTGCTTTCAATCTATGCTATTATGAATAAAGTGTCTATGGACATTATCTACATGTCTTTTTTGTGTTCATATGTATCCGCCTGTCTTGTCTAGGTACTTAGCAGTGGAATAATGGCAGGTGACACCTAATAGGTTATTAATAATAATCTTTTTAAATAAAAATGAAAAAATGATGAAGTGAATGAATAAATAATTTTAAAAGCTCATCCATGCAGAGAGAAGGGAACTCAGCTCTTTTTAGGGGGAGAGTGTTGCAAGAGGGTGGAGAGTCAGGGGGTGGGAAGGGTCAAGACCTGGCTCCTAGGGGAGCGCATGGCGCTCTTCAGCCTGGGGCTGAATTCAAAACGGAAAGAACATCTGGAGAGTCTTTCTTTGTCCCAATATCCAGGCTAGAGCAGGTGGGGTCAGGCAGAGTCTGCTAGCCTGGGTCTGCCTAGTAACCCTGCTGCAGCCCATCTTTCCTGCTGTGAGTTGGTAGAGGGGTCCTGGAGGAGGAGAAAGAGGTCTCCAGCTCCAGCTCTGCCCATGGATACAGTGTGGTCTACATAAATAATTTCAGTTTTCTGAGTCCCCCTTTTTGTCATCTTAAAATTGGTGAAAAGACAGTTCACTCCATGCTTCTCTGACATTTCCCAATGGCAGAGGAGAGCAAAAGCAAATGCCTATGGGTTGGGGCACAACCTAAGCAACTTACAATATTCAGTAAAATTTCTTGCAATATTGTGTTTTATTTTTCAAATTTGTGCAAATTGATAATTTGAATTTATATATTGAATCTATATATTTTAATGTATATGTATTTTACAGAGATTGAACCCTGGACCTTGGTGTTATCAGCATTGCAATATTGTGTTTTATTTTTCAAATTTGTGCAAATTGATAATTTGAATTTATATATTGAACCTATATATTTTAATGTATATGTATTTTACAGAGATTGAACCCTGGACCTTGGTGTTATCAGCATCATGATCTAATCAATTGAACTAACTGGCCAGCCCTGTGTTTTAATATAAAATGAAGTTGATTTACAAAGTATTCTAAGGGCATATAAATTACCCCAGCTCAATAGATTTGCATTTTCTAGACATTTTATATAAACAGAATCATATGTAGTCTTTTGCATTGACTTCTTTCAGTTAGCATAACTATTTTAAGATTTGTCCATATTGTTGCATGCATCAATAGTTCATTCCTTTTATTGCTGAGTAGTATTCCATCATCTGGATACCTCACGATTTGTTTATCCATTCATCAGGTTATAGAGACAGAAAGTGGTTGCTTGGGCCTGGGGCGAGAATGAGAAATGACTGAAAACGGATATGAGAGATTTCTCTGGGGTAATGGAAATATTCTAAAACTGGACTGTGCTGACGTTTGCACATCTCTGTAAATTTACTAAAAATCATTGAATTGTACACTTAAAATGGGTGAATTTCATGATATGTGTTAATAATGTGTTAACAAAGAAAGAAATTACCCTGGAACCTTAGCCATGTTTAACCTTTAATTCCTAATGTCCCTGGCATTATCATCATATACCCTGAATGTTGGTGAGCTCAGAGCCAGATGATCTCCAAAGCAGATAACTTCCTCAAGTTCAAGCAGATAACTCTCTGCACCCCTCAAGAAAATTGACTGGCAATTAGTTCTCTTCTATTCCATGACATTCTAGCCTGAAAATTGTTCTTTGATTAGTAATTTATAGGGCAGCAAGCTTACATAGGTTTCTTCATTGTGTCTTTGAATTTAATAAACATTCTTAATTGATTGATTTAATTCATGGCTTTATGGCTCTTCTGCATGTAATCCATGATCAAGCTACGTAGACATCATTCAGTGAAAAGTTTCTCCAGTTTCTGAAAATTTATGCCATGATTATTTCTTAGTAATTATGACAGCCCACTTGCCTACTGACAATAAGCTATTCAAAACTTCATTTAAAATTTTTATTAATTATTTTCATGTTTTTTTTCTCTTAGTAATTAGATTTATAATTGCAAGACTTGCTCCAGCAGTAGTAAACACTTTGTTTTCCATTTAAGAAGAATGCCTGTGTTTCTGAGGATTAATAGACAATAAGTGCCAGGATTATGTAGAAAAATAACACATTTTAATTCTAAAATTGCTGGGGATGCTTTGCCAACTTTCTCCCTCTTTCCTTCGTACACTCAATGAAAGCCCACTGCAGGCCAAAGAGAAATTCGCCCTAGTGCAGCTTTTGGGAGAACATTCTGCGATGTGAATAAAGACATTATAGAACCCTTAAATCACAAGGCTGTTCCACTTCTTGGGACAAGAAGGGAGGTGCCCCAGTCTCATGTAGGTGAATTTTCTAAAAAATTATTGGAAGTCCCTGGTTTGAAGGACCATAAGAAGAACACAACTCTCTGGCATCACAATTGACAACTGCATGGCACAGAAAATAATTTTTCAGCTTCAGAACACTAAATCCTCAGTATGGTGTCTTTTGAGATGAGCAATTCCACATGAGAAATGGGAATTAATCTGAAGGGGAAGAAATGTATTGTTGCCTTTCAATTGACTTTTCATTTACGTTCGATAGTACATGCCATAATTATACATATTGAAACAGATCTCTAAAGCCAACTTGCTTCTCATGTGAAAAAAAAATCTATATTTATGGATTACTGCTGATCCCGTACTTTCAGCTACATGGTAGAATCTCCCTTGCTGAGTAGAATGACTTCTTAGAATCAGCACAATTCATTGTTTGCTCGAGCTAAAGGAAAGTGAATAAAATAATGAGATGGGCATTAATTATCTCTGGCCATCTAAAACTTTAGAACACCACGTCAAAAAATGAGATGAGGGAGAGTGGTAACAATTTATTGATTATATTGCCTTTATAAAGATAGACATTTTAATTTCATTTATGTATTTGAAAGAGAAATTATTTTATGATAAGCAAATATGAGGTTTATCTTCAATATGGAAATGATTTGCTTCTAACTGCAGCTGGAATCTTATTTAAAATAACTGTGTGTATACACACACATACATACATTGTATATAATATATGTACATGTAATATATATATACTTGTATGTATATATTATATATGTATAAATATGTGTGTATATATGTATACATAAAAGGACTCAATTAAATATTATCATTGAACAAATAACCTAAAGAAGGAAACAATTTTAGTATTGTCTGATAAAGTTGGTGATAGTGTGAAGAGAGAGGGAAGAAGAGGAGAAAGAGTGAGAAAATTAATAAACAATCCATTTGTTTTTGAAACAGAGTTTAAAAAGTACTGTCTACATCATCTGTAGGTGAATGCTCTCAAAAGGCACTGATGTAAGGTACAGAAGATAAAGTTTGCATGATACAGGATCATAGTATTATACACATATTTTGTATAATAATGTATGCTATATATCATATATGTATCGTTATAGTGCATATACACACACGTGCAGGACAGTTCTCTGGGTATCCTTGCACTGAC
>NW_007734992.1:60768-63154 GCF_000696425.1 Galeopterus variegatus
TATCGTTATAGTGCATATACACACACGTGCAGGACAGTTCTCTGGGTATCCTTGCACTGACCCAGTTCTCCCAGTTTCTTGCTTGTATTTCTTAAGAACTATAGAATGTGCCAGGAATGCAATATCCTGAGATAAAAAGGCACTGGCCGGAACATCCTGGGCTCTGTTCCAGTTCCCCCTAGAAAGGATGTCCTTCAAAGCTTTAGCCCAGTGTGTCATGTCCTGGGTATGAAACTCAGAGTGGACTGCTTTTTGGCATCCTCAGCTGCAGTGCGAGTGGGTCACATACAGGAGAGACTCCACCCACCCTCGGTAGCTTTCCTGAGCCTTGGGGGTCAGCTTGTAATGAATCCCAGGCTTCTGTCATCCCTTGCTGTCTATCTGTAAGTAATAAGCCCACTTCATGTAACTTGTTGTATGTGTGGGTAAACTACCTCAGAGAACTTAGACAAGTTGGTAACCAACACGTTTTACATGTAAGCATAGAGGTTACCATGGATTGATAAAGACTGGAACAAAGTATGTGGTGGGGATTCCACAGTGTGGGTAATGACCTGAGAGTCTTGATTAGTTTTGCTTCTTCTGGAATTTAAGTGAATGAACTATAGAGTATCTATTCTCCTATGTCGGTCTTCTTTCGCTCAACATTATGTTTATGGGATTCATCCACACTTCTGCATGTAGTTATAGATTACTCTTATTGTGTAGAGTTGTCCCTCTGTATGCATAGGGGATTGGTTCCAGGACCCCATGTATATGAAAATCTACATGTACTCAAATCATGTAGTTAGCCCTGTGGAACCTGCAGATATGAAAATTTGGCCCTCATAAAAGTGGGGACTGAAGTCAATTTCACTGAAACAAAAGACAGGTGAGGATTTTAAATGATGGAATGAGCTGGTGGAAAAGTACTGGAGGATATTAGGGTGCACTTGGTCTACTGATTAGGCTCTCTGTGTTTGCTAATTGTCTTTTATTGAAGCTCGGCTCCTACTTCCCCACAGAGACTGGGAGATAGGGGCCTATCTTTCTTGATGACTACATTTCAAAGACATGGCTCCCAGGTCTTAGAAAAGGACCTTCGTTGTAAAACTGGCAAGAGGCTAGGATATGATTTACTTCTCAAAAAGGTAGAAAAAGAATTTATAGTTGCAAATGTTCTAAAGTAAATGCTCTCAGAAAAGGGAGGGGAGGGGGCTATAGTCAGGAAGAAACCTGTCTATTTAGTCAAGCTCAGGGGAATGTTAAGATAAACTTGGTCATAGGAAACATGTTAAAATATTACCTGATATTACCATTGCTGACTGATTTTTTTCATTGCCTTTATTCTATTCGGCACAATCCAATTTTTCTTCTATATTTAATGAATGTCTTAATCAGCTTCATTATAGATTGTTGACATCTACTAATGTTTAAAAGCTTACTATGTAAAGCTGATAGTGCAGAGAAAAACTGTGCTTCTCTGAGTAACATGCCCCAAAGGGAAGAGGGAAAAACGAGGTCAGTAGACGGAGGACTTAAGTAAAAGTATAATGATTACCCTGAGGTTATGCCAGGGATAAAAAGTAAATCATCAGCCCTCCAGTCCTCCAACCTTTTTGATTACAAACAGAAACATATGCAGTTTTCAGAGAAATGTGTCCAAACAGAGACACATTTTGAGGTCAGCTGTGTGATCATCATAATGTAAAGTATGGGGGGAAAGGTAAAACACACAAAGAAGGTAATAAATCAAAATTAAGATTATGTAACAATGCTGGAGACCTGTCATATCAAGGAATGATGTCAAAAATGTATTCATATTAATTCTCCATTAATTCTCCATAATTCTCCATTATGTTAACCCTCACGCTTCATGAGAGTCTAACATATATTTTTACATTTGCACATCATTATTTACACTCACGGTTTGCTTGAATTTTCTTTCCTTTCAAATTATTTATTTTATTCTGAAGACTTATTTTAGAGAATTTGTGTATTATTGGAAATATATGACATAAACAACTTCTTATGAACCTTTCCCTTTGTTTTGGATTGAATGTCCCCCCAAAACTTATTCCCCAGTGGGACGGTGTTAAGAGGGTGGGAAATCCTATTATGGTGATTAAAAGATGGGGCCTTTTAGAGGTGATTAGATTGTGAGGACCCTGCCATAGTGAATGGTTTAATGGTGGTCATGAGCACAGTTCTGAGGGCTTCAACAGGCAAGTGTCTGAGGAGCTTTCTCTCAGTTCTGCCATTCTGCCATGTGAGACCCCTGTGTCATTGTCACCACCAACAAGGCTTTCACTGGATGTGTTCTCTGGACTTTGGACTTCCCAGCCTCTGAAACCATATGCAATAAATGTTGTTTTCTTACAAATTACTCAGTTCCACATATTTTTTT
>NW_007734992.1:63731-64236 GCF_000696425.1 Galeopterus variegatus
TTCCAGAAATACCGCTTCTTAGCACTGTTTCTCTGGGAAAAAACAGTTTCAAAAAACTGGGTTAAATTAATTTTAAAAACAGTTTTCTGTACTTCTTGGCGAATTGAGCAATTGTGATGATGCAAGGAGGGGAATATTTATTATGAAATATTTCCAACCACTTTTGGCTGAGTAATTATTTGTGTGTATATGTAATACTGTGCATGTACGTGTGTGTATAAAACCTATTTATTATATGCACAACCAATGACATTTTGATGCACACTGATTAAAACTGCAAAACTCGAATGCCTACAAGGACAAGGCATATATTGCAAATGAGTAAAGGAGACAGGGTAGGGACGTTGACAAATGGGAAAGTGTGTATTCATAAAAGACAAGCAGCCATTGCTCTCCTCCAGCTGATTGCTGTCATGCAGAAATTTAAGCATATTATTTTTGGATCTTTTGATTTTCCAAGTGAAAATAGTAATCCAGACATTCATATGAAATCTTCCTATTTTTA
>NW_007734992.1:65021-77219 GCF_000696425.1 Galeopterus variegatus
AAATAATATTATTTCATGGATCATTACTTACCAGGCACTGTGATGAGCACTCAAACCCATAATATTTCATTTAATCTTTATTTTAGGAATGTATACATTGTATCTGCACTTTTCAGACAACAAAGTGGAGGCTTTCAAATAGCTTGCCCAAAGTTAAAAAAATTAGTAAGTGGAAAAGGCAGGATTGAGGGTGTACTTCATATAAAGTCTGGATGCCTGACCACTAATGCTATGCTGCATAACTCCTTTCTTCTATAAGTTGGAGTAGACATAATGTTTATCCAATTAATGTCTCTTTAGTTTATGAGGTTGAACATAAACTTGTTAAGGATGGAAATTATGGTGCATATGTTGGTTTTTTTTCCCATACATTAAACATTTTCTTGGACATAGAAGAATTTTTGCAAATGTTGATTCAATGAATAAATGTTTGGATGTGGGCCCATTTATTTATCTTCCTCTACTACAAGAAAGGATACATTAAGCTGAGCATATTGTTGGCTTTCAATTAATAAAATCAACTATATTTTAAAAGAAATGTTAAAATAGTGTAGGGTAGTACACAATGCACTGGTCTTTCTATCAGTATCCTTGAAGTTAATGTAACTTTATCACTAACTAGTCATTGAAGTTGATGTAACTTTATCACTAACTAGTCATTGTAGACCTTATTATTTTCTTTTCTAAATTAAAAACTTTGGATTACAAATTTCTAATTTTAGTAACTCTATTGTTGGTTTATATTGTCTGGAGTTCATGCCTGAAAATTATCTTGTGTTCAAGTTTTGCATCACTTAGGACAATTTCCATTGCAAATGTTTGGAAACCCAAACCGTTATCTTAAGTCAGGGAAAGTGCTGATTCCTGGAACTATGAAGTCCAAACTTAGGGCTGGTTTCAGGTGTGGCTTGAATAATGTCACCAGGGTTCTCTTGTCTCCATCTCACAACTTAGCTTGCAGTCAATTATGCTTTGGCTTTATTCTCGGATGGCCTTGTCCTTGTGGTTTCAAGGAGGCTGCAGAATCTCTACACAGTATATCATATTATCTTTAGGTCTAGCTGAGAAGAGAGAGCTGTCTCCTCCCTAGAATTTGGCAGTTGTTCAGGGCCAGGCTGTCATTGGTTACAATTAGGTTGAATTCCTATTTGTGAACCAAGCACTATTGCCAGTGAGATTTAACATACTGATAAGCTTATACTAAAAATTCTAAGTTATGAATCCAAGTGAGAATCTCCCAAGGAGGTTTGAAAAATACTTATGCTGTTTTTCATCCCAGAGAAATTAAGTTAGGAGATCTAGAAGTGAAAGTCAGGCATGATTTGTTTAAAGGCTTCTTCCGCGATTTGTTTGACAAACTCTGGTTCAGATAATTTAGAACCCAACCCTGGAGTTGTGATTAAGGCCAACATATTTCAAAAACATGCGCTGATCCTGGGTAAAGGGTGATTTTGCAAATAAACTTTGGGCAACTCTTTACCAGAAGATGCTTGATGAGTGCTGGATTTAAAAAGTCTTAGGCTCCACTATTTCAAAGCAAATGAATTTGAACTCCTCCTCCTTCCTATTATGCTTCTGTTTTGTGTCCTGTGTGGGCATCAGTGAATGCAGCAAGGCCTTTCCCAGAGCTGGCTTCTTAAAACATTGCACTCTCCTGCAGATTTACCTGTCTGTGACTTCCATCCACATTCATATCATCCCTATGTTCTCTTGAGATTTAATTCTTCCTACAAATAACTGACATGTTCTCCTGAAGAAAAATGCATCCCCAGCTTCATGAAAATGTAAATTAGAATTTTTACCTCCTGGCTTCATAGGATGGACTCATTCTCTAGCAATAAAGCATGTCAGCAATATATAACATCTAGAAAAAACAATCTGAGCTTTGAAGTAATACCCAGCGCCTGACTGCATCTTCTAGGAAATAGGGACTCTAGCCAAGGCCTATGCTTAACAATCTCAGAAATTCTGAAGTGCTCTTAGTTCTAAGGAACTACTTTGTCATCCTTTCAGTACTGTAGCAGGTATCTTCTACGCAAAATAACTTTCTTCACAGCCTGAATAACTGAATGTATTGTACCTAAAATCTCATCTGGATCTGGCCTTCCAGGCATTTCTACCTCTGGCTTCTCTAACTTTCCTTGCACAGGAGTCCATCCTGTTCACCAAGTCCTCCATACAATTGATGATAGGAAGAGAACATAAACTAATAACTATGTTATGGTAGGCCCTGAACCAGTTCTGTATAGTCCATAATTTCACTACAACCATGTGAGTTAAGTAGCATTCTAAGCTGCTTCTAAAGGTGAAAACCCTGAGACAAAGAGGAGCTAAGTGACTGTTTCTGATTTTACACAGCTAGTAAGGTGAAAAGGTAGGTTTGGAACTTGGGACTTTTTATTATGCTAAGCCTTAAGTGCTAAACTATCCAGGTATCTAATGTGATTTCCATAGGAATAGTCAGTGTATGAGGTTTTGAACTTTTTGAGAGCAGTGCCTTGTTTATTGTGGAGTGCCCTAACCTAGTTCTATACTGGGCACTGACTGGGTTCTCATTAAAGAATACCTGAATGAAAGAGATAGACAGGTGAATGGTGAGGATACTTTTAGCCGTAAAAGGATATTTCAGAATCTGACTCTTTAACTCCTACTCAAATCTGACAGCTCATTGATAACTAAGTCTGTTATCACCAAAGAAATAGAAGTACCCATGTTCTCCTGGCAGGCTGAGGGTATCAGACTATTTCCTTTTACTTGCTGAAGCCAAGAAAGTAACAAAGAGCTTTCCAAATTGGATAACTACTTCTTCTTTTCCTCTTTCTTCCAGTGACTCTGTTTTGGCCTCACTGCTAAATCAGTGCTTATAAGAAAATGTCTAGTTTTAAATCCATATATTAGGCAATAAGAAAAAAATTTAAGAATAGGGATTGAGACTTTCACTGTAAAGATGGAAAGAGTATAACAAGTTAAGCCTACAATAAGTAGTGGGAAGTAAATAATGTAAGTGTAGAAATCAATGAAATAAGAAACATTTAAGAAATAGAGAAAATTCAATAAAATCAATACCTGGATCTTTGAAAGAAAGAAATAATATTATTAGTAACCTTGTACCTAGACTGATGAGAAAAAGAAAAACAAACAAATTACCAATATCAGAATGAAAAGGGGGCTATTACTACAAATAGTATAGTTGTTAATAGGATAATAGGTGGAGATGTTCCATTCTAGGATGGCTATGTGAAAAAATCTGTGGATTTGCTCCCCAGTGAAACACCTATAACTTGTGAACATTAAACAACAACAACAAAAAAAGCAATTTAAATTCTTTGGAAATTATCCTATGGGTATACAGCAAATGAAGAAGCATTTACTCAAGAAAATCTACTATATCTTAGTAAGAACAGTGAATCTGTGGCACTTAATTCATTTCCTGCTCTTTCCTCCATCTTCTCTAGTTCAGCTGGTATACCACTCAGGATAAGTGTAGTCAGGAAGACGAGGCTCCCTCTTTTCAGTTCTCAGTGAAATAATATAGTATGTCACTGGAATGGGCAGGTCTCCAGCATTTCACATCACCCTTTAACTGCAAATTGCAGAGCCTAAAGTCTTGGCAAGTGTGGCCGAGAGGTCAAGAGATTGCTTCTTGCACCCAGCCCCGATTTATAGGGTGGAGGCCCACCTTTGGTGCAACAGGTTGAAAGTGCTGGGGGTTTTGTTGGTCTTGCCCCAGCTTGCTTGGAAGATATAGATTCCATGCTGAGAAAGGCAAGCCAAGAAGATGAGAAACTGCTGACGCTACACAGTGCTATTCTTATAAAGCAAACATATCATTCTGAGAAAATCAGACGTCTGTCCTTGCCCACAGCCTTATAGCTATGCCTCAGAAATTTTGCACAAGGAGAGCAGTTCATAAAAACCAAGATCTTCAAAGCCATCCTCAAAGGAATTTTTTTTTTTTTAGAAAAATAATGTGGAAGATTTGAAGCCTATGATCACTTTTAAAAACAATAAAAATTTTTGTGGTGATAAGCGATGAAAGGTAGGCTGGGAGAAGAAAGCACTGACAGACTTACAGATAGATTGATAGAGATTATGTAAGCTAAAGAACAGAAGGAAAATAAATGAAGGAAAATAAACAGAATCTCAGATAAAGGAGAGATATCATGAAGGACATGAATATATGCATCAAGAAAACACTTGGAGAGGAGAGAGAAGAAACAGAAAAAATATTAAAAGAAGTGATAGATGAAAACTTTTCAATTTTGCAGCAAAACATAAATCCAAAAAGCTGAAAAAATTCTAACTAGAATGAATACAAAGAGACCCACACAAAGACAAAAGAAAAATCTTGAAAGTAGCAAAAGCAAAATGACTAGCCAAATACAGTGAACCTCTATAATAATAATAGCTGACTTCTCATTAGAAATTATTGAGGCCAGAAAGAAGTGGGATGACATATTCAAAATGCATAAGAAAAAAAAAAATATCAACCAAGAATCTTATGTGCAACAAAATTAGCTTTCAAAAACAAAGGCAAGATAATATTAATTTCAGATAGACAATAACAAAGAGAATTCATTGTTAGCAGGCTTGCTTACAAGAAATAAGAAAAGAAGTTCTTCAGACTGAAATAAAAGGACACTAGAAATTAACTCAAATCTACATGAAAACCTAACAACAAATAAAAACAGAAAACAGAACACATGCACACACACAGAAAACAAAACAGAGCACCAGGAAGGTAATTATGTCATTTTACAGGACAGTATAAATGCATATTTCTTCTCTTAAATAATTTAAAAAGAAATTATAAAAAACAAGGTTCTGTTGGGCCAATAACAGGTTGCTATGTAATATATTTGACAATAACAACACGAAGGAGCTGTGTGGAAGCAAGCTGTACTGGAGTAAGGAAATGACACCATATAGTAACTTAAACCTATAAGAACAAATGAGGAGGACGAAAACAGTAAATAAGAAGGTTAATAAGACAAACTATAGATATATATTTGCTCTTCTTTCATCTATCAGATTCTTTAATTTGCATCACAAAGGAAATTAGAAAATACTTTCTGTTGTATTTCTTAAAAAGACACAACATACCAAAACTTATGAAATGCAGTAAAAGCTGTGCTTAGATGGAAATTTACAGCTACAAACACGCACAGGGCTTGAGAGAAACACAGAAAGATCTCAAATCAATAACCAAACTTTCCACCTTCATACACTTGAAAAAGAAGAGAAAACTAAACATAAAGGAAGTAGAAAGTAGGAAATAGTAGGGATTCAAGTAGAGATCAATGAAAAAAGTATAGAAAAATAGAGAAAAATCAGTAAAAATGAGCTGGATTTTTGAAATATTCCAAATATTCCAAAAAGCCTTTAAACTGAAAAAGAAAATAAAAGACTCATGTTACTAAAATTAGGAAAGTACAGAAGGGATATTACTACTGACCTCATAGAATTAAAAATATGTATGGGGGTACTTCAAAAAGTTGCTGGAAAAGGAAATTAAAAGATAATATAAATCCTTCCATGTACTTTTTTTCCCCATATAGAATGGCCTATAATGAAAAACTAGGTGCCAAAAAATTAGATAAATGCAATCAAATAGATACATTCCTAGAAAGATAAAAACTACCAAAACTGATTCAAGAAGTAATAGAAAATCTGAATAGACCTATCGTATTAGACTGCTCAGGCTGCAATCATGAAATACCAGAGACTGTGTGGCTTAAACAACAGGAATTTCTTTTCTAACAGTTCGGGGGCTAGAAGACCTGGAACAAGGTGGTGGCAGATTTCGTTTCTGGGGAGGGCTTTCTTGCTTGCTTGTAGATGGCCACTTTCTTATTGTGTCCCCACATGACCTTTCCTATAAACATGCATGCAGAGAGAGAGAGAGAGAGAAGGAGAGAAAGAGACAGAGAGGAAGGGAGGGAGGGAGAGTGTGCTCTGGTATCTCTTCTTCTCATAAGGACACCTGTCCTATCAAATTAGGCCCCCAATCTTATGACCTCATTTAACATTAATTACTTCCCTGAAGGCCATATCTCTAAATATAGCCATATTGTGATTCAGGGCTTCAGTATATGAATTTGCAGGGTGGGGTGGGGGAATACAATTCAGTCCATAACATCTATAAATGTAAAAAGATTTAATTAGTTATCTAACAGCTAACTGACAAAAAAATCTCAGGCCCAGCTGACTTCACTGGTGAATTCTACTGATGGTTTAGGGAATTAATCCCAATACTTTATAAACTCTTCAAAAAATAAGAGAAAGCAATACTTTCAAAAGGATTCTATGAGGCCTGTATTACTCTGATACCAAAAACTAGAAAAAGATACCAAATAATAAGAAAATCACAGTCCAATATTGCTTAAAATATACATGTAAAATCCTCAACAAAACACTGGAAAGCTATTCAGCAACAAATAAAAAGGGTTATACACTATGACCTACTGGGATTTATCTCAGGAATGCAAACCTTCTTTAACATTTGAATATCAATTAATGCAATAGATCATATTGATAGAATACATGACAAAAACCCATATGATCATCTTAATACACATAGAAAAACCATTTTACAAAAGTTAACACCCTTCATGATAAACAACTCAACAAACCAGGCATAGAAGAGATCTTCCTTAACCTGATAAAGGGCTTCCATAGAAAATCCTTAGCTAAGATCATACTTCCTGGTGAAAGACTGAATGCTATTGTCATAAGATCAGGATCAAGACAGCGATGACTGTTCACCCCTATTCAACTTTGTACTGGTTTAAACTGTAGCATGATATTTAACCTTTTGAGGAGCAGCCAGACTGTTTTACAAAGTGGCTGCACCATTTTCAGTTCTGAACAAAAATATATCAGGGTTCCAATTTCTCTACATTCTTGTTGACACTTGTTATTATCTGTCTTTTATTTTAGCCATCCTAGTAGATGTGGAGTGGTATGTCATTGTGGCTAATGGGACAGAACAAATTTGCTCACTGGACAATGGCATATCTTCTCTATAGACATGAATATTCAGATACTTTTCCCATTTTAAGTGTTATTTTCCTTTTTACTATAGATTTGATAGAGAGTATTTATGAAAAGTCCACAGATAAAATTATACTTAAGGAGTATTTATGAAGAATCCACAGATAAAATTATACTTAGAGATGAATACCATCTGCTTAAGATTAGAAATAATGCAAGGTATACACTCTCAGCACTCCTATTCTGTACTGTACTAGAGGTCCTAGTCAGTTTAATGATGGAAAAAGAGTAAATTAAAGGCATATGCTTTAGAGAGGAAGAATTAAAACTGTCTTGATACACAGATAATATTCCAAAAAATTTTTAAAAAATAGTCTGATAAACTAAGAAATGAAAATAGCAAGGTTACATAATATAAGTTTTGTAATCTCAAATCTATTTTATCTCTATGTATCAGCAAAAAACAACTGAAAATAAAATTACAAAAGCAATAGCATTTATAATAACATCAAAACATGAAAAGCTTAGATATTAAAAATAGTATGATAAACTAAGAAATGAAAATAGCAAGGTTACAGAATATAAGTTTTGTAATCTCAAATCTATTTTATTTCTATGTATCAGCAAAAAACAACTGAAAATAAAATTACAAAAGCAATAGCATTTATAATAACATCAAAACATGAAAAGCTTAGATATAAATAGAGCAAATAGACTCAGAACTATTACCAATTAAAAGTAATTATTCTGTGAGAAATTTACAAGGACCTAAATAATAGAGATACATGCCATAGGCACGGATTAGAAGACTTGGTATTGTTAAGATGTCAGTCTGTCAAATTTTATCTATAGATTCAACACAAAACCTATCAAAATCTGAGCATCAATTTAAAAACAGATACAGTCTGCTATTAATATTTTATAAAAGTGCAAAGCATTTAAAATATATAAAATAATGTTGAAAAGAACAAGTTTGAGGAACCACACTATCAGTTTTTGATATTGCTATAAGTGTACAATAGTTAAGACAATATCATATTTTCATTAAAAATAGATATAAAGATTTATTGTATAAAACAGTGAGACCCGTGTGTGTGTGTGTGTGAGTGTGTGTGTATTCAATTAATTTTCAGTTAAAGGGTCAAGGTAATTCAACATGTGAAAGAATGATGTTTTCACGAAATGAGTATGGAAAAACTAGATGTCCATTTTAGGAAAAAAAAGAACTTTGACTCTTGCTTCCTACATGCAAAAATTTACTGAACATGGGTTATATGACTAAACCAAAACCATACAATTTGAAGAAATGATAGGAGAAAATCTTCATGACTACTGGGGAACCACAATATCCCTCAATAGGACATAAAAAGCAACACCCACAAAAGAAAAAAAGTATTATTAAGTGGACTTTATGAAACTTAAGGACTTTTAAATTTTATAAAAAATAAAAAATAAAACTTAGTATAGAGTATCCTAGCATATCCTCCTAAACGTGAGAGGGCTGTCTTGAATGTAAAGAAGGACAAGGTAGGGACTTCTACAGTGTGTTAACATTCCCTGTTGCTGTATAACATGGTTCAGTGAAGATTAACGTATTTTGGATTCTCCTACCCTTCATTAGGTTTTTGGTATTGATAGGTTTAAACATTAAGTGTCTATTTATTTTACTATTTTCTTGAGAAGATCGGGGGTTTAGAACTCAATATTTCCATAGTCTTATTTATGAGGTCTGATTAGTCAAAGCAAGAATAGGAACATTCTTTATAAACATTCTTCATAAACGTGGATATTACTTATTATTCATATAATCACAGATCTTGCAATCATGGTTACGTTCAAAACCCAAGTAGGGAGGCAAGGTGTGTTACACAGCTAGTATGCTTAGGCACTGTACTATGCAATTTATATATATATTACCTCATGTCATGTTTATGGAAACTTTGAGAGGTAGGTAATAGGCTTAATTTGTAGGTAAGGAAGCTGAGGTTTAACTAGGGCCACTCACCTGTTACCTGACTCACACCCTGTGTTTGGTCCCATCGCAATGCTACTAAATTGCAAACTGTCTTAACTGCCACCCAACACTTGCAGTGCCTTAAACCATCCACAAAGCAAGGAAAAGTATCATGAGCTCTGATTACCAGGAGGAGCTAAGGCTACTGTTATAAAAGGGGCAGGAAAACATGGTTGGCACCTAAATGATCCACATGGGAATATCTCAATCTTATCCAGAGAAAGGCTGGACAATTCAACCAGGGATGAAGATCTGTGACACCGCACTAAGGAAATCTATTTATACCAGCAGAGGGCCTAGGATGAAGAGTATATAAAATCAATGGCAGATTAAAGAAGGTTATATGTGTCTGTGTAGGCCTAGAAACCAGCTGCAGAAGGTTCTAATTAACAACACAAATTTTCTATTTATACATTTCATCCAGGCCAAAAAAAAAAAAAAAAAAAAAAAGCCTACCAGAATACTGAAGAATCTTCTTCTAGAACTAATAAGACACAGGCAGATCCAAGTGCTCAAGAGGTGGACTGTTATAGACACAGTGTTGCACTGCCAAGATCTAATCCCTTTGGGACTGAATCACTCATTCTCTCAGCTCCTGGTTGTGTTAAAAGTCAAAAACTCAAAACTTGGTTTCCCTTCACAACATTTGCACTTGATAGAATAGAGCCACCTTGTCCAAGAATCTGCAGGCCTCATCCAGTGAGTGGAAGATAAGAGGGCCTGGAGGATCAGCTGAGGCCTCTGTTGTTACTATATGGCAGACAAATTTCTTCCTATATCTGACCCTGCCTCCCTTACTTTCCAAAGGTGTTGATTCTGAGAGGACTCCCCTGTATACTGCCTATATACTTCCTGGAAAGCTCACCTGTGACATTGTCATATTTTCCCTTTTCTGTGCCCTTCATTCCTTTCTGTAGTTTCATATGTATATTTGGGATAATTATTCCTTGGACTTTAGTATGCTCTGTAGGCAAATATATGGGCAATAGATTCTTCCAGATTAGTTAATCTGAAAATGTCCACAAATTGCTATAATTGTGGGATATATTCTCTCTGGGATAGAATTCTAGGATGGCACATTTTTTTTTTTTTCCTTTTGGGACTTTAAATACATCATTCAGTTGGCTTCTGTTGTTAAACATTTACATAATTAAATCAGCCAAAGGCTCATTGTTGTTTTCTTGAAGATAATGCATTTCCTCCCCCACCCTCCACCCCTGCTTCTGGAAGCTTTTAACGTATTATCAGTTTCTTTGGTTTTTAACTGTTTGTGTATGATTTGTCTAGATGAAGCTTTCTTTGTATTTTTCCTTCTTTGGATTCTTAGAGCTTATTGAATCTGTCAGTTTAAAAAAATGTCTAGTATTTCTCCATTTTTTCTTCTTTCTGAGATGTTTGATTCCATGCTTTGTATATCTCTTAAACATATCATATATATTTTTATAGTCTTCTTTTTTCTATTTTCTGTCATTTGGGGCTGCTGCCTTCAGTTTGGACATTTTCTACAGGCTTTCTGCTGCTTGTGATCTGATATTATACACAATACTTAATTTTAGTAATTGGATTTTTCATTTATAAAATTTTTGGTTTGATACATTTTTATGTATTGTCTTTGCTGAAAATTTCCCTCCTTTCTTCTATTTTCTTGAATATATTAGTTATAATTATTTTAACATTTCTGTTAGAGAAGTCCAATTTATTCTAGTATTTTCCTCTTTTCTTTTTTTTGATTGATTTGATATCACTTAGTCTTCAATTCTGCTGTATATCATAATGGATTGATTGGATGGAACTTGTGGTGGACTTATGAATGGAAAAAATAATTGAGAATCTAGGTGATATTTTCCTTCTGCAAAAATGCTTAAATTTTCTTATCAAGCTGGTAGTGTTGCAGCAAATAAGCTTTATCCTTTCAAGAATGGTTTTAGCCTTTTATTGATCTGTTTCAGTTTTGTCCGTAATTTTAGGGAATGGTCCTTACTCTTAAAGTCAAGCCCTTCTGGGGTATTAACAGAAATCCCACGGTGTTTATCACAGCCCCTCTTGGCAATATTTAAACTTCAGCTTCCACCTCTCCAGCACTGAGTGACTGCTGATATCTCTGTTTGGATTTTTCACTTCCTAGCATATATTATATGCTGAGTTTTATGGAGTTTTCCCCATGCATTAAGAATTTGAGGATTATTCAATGATTTGAGAATATTGGTATGCAGAATTGGGGATGTATTTCTCTGTGATTTCCTTTCTTCCAAGACTTTGTTCCTTATATTTCTATTGTCTGGTGGTACTGGAGTTTGGTCTCTGATTTAAGATTTTTAAGTCCACTAAAACTGTCACTTACTGCTTGGGGATCTATTCCCTGTACTGCAAACTGGAAAATGCCCTCAGAAAAAACTCTATAGACTAATGTGTCACTCACCTTGTATATTTTCCTTATCTCAAGTATTGTGGTCCCTAAGAGTTACTAATTGATTCAGTTGCTCTTCAATGCAAACATATAATCATGTAAATCATATATAATATATGTGCACATGTATGTCTGTGTGTTTATAATTATTGTCTGTGAGAGAGTTAATCTAATCCACATCTTTGTGAGGTGGACCTCTGCCTCTTCTGCTAACTTTATTCTTTAATTTTCTCCTGCAACACAGTCTTCTTTTACCTTCTACTTCAACTTCAGTGTAATGAAGCATTTGTTCTTCTGAAGACTGCTCTTTCTTTTTTTGTCTTTTTCGTGACCGGTAAGGGAATCCCAACCCTTGGTGTGGTGTCTCCTGCACTGCGCTCAGCCAGTGAGCGCACGGGCCATTCCTATATAGGATCTGAACCTGAGGCGGGAGTGTCACTGCGCTCCCAGCGCCGCAGTCTCCCGAGTGTGCCACTGGGTCAGCCCAAGACTGCTCTTTCTTATGCTCCTGCTTTTACATATGGTAGTACCTCTTTTCTTAATAATTTTCCCTCCTTTATCGATAGCTATTTTTACCTGTCTCTTTTCCCTCACCCAGGATGAATTCGTTGATTTTTCAATTATTATATCTTTAAATTCTGTCTTTAACTGCATCCATACCATTTTCATACTATATTATAATCAGATGTTTATCTGTTTTCCTCTCTAGATTTTGAGGGTTTGGTTCTTCTTCTTTTTTTTTTTTTTTTCCTTTTTGTCTTTTTCCGTGTCCGGCAACGGATCG
>NW_007734992.1:78194-84490 GCF_000696425.1 Galeopterus variegatus
ATATTATAATCAGATGTTTATCTGTTTTCCTCTTTAGATTTTGGGGGTTTGGTTCTTCTTCTTTTTTTTTTTTTTATTTAAGACGTACTCTGTCTTGCACATTTCAATATTCTCACTAGTGGAGTACCTGACACATCACATATGCTAGGTCATTTCTTAGTGGGTTTAGCAATGAGTATTTTTGTTTCCATCACTATAAACTTCATCGTTAGGGAGACTGTTTGGAAGAGGTAAGTTTTGAGTCCTAACACTCACGAAGAGAAAGACTTGGTGAGATGGGGAGTTTCTGTGTCACCTGCAGTCTGGGGAATCTACCAATAGCAACAGGCTCTAATCCCAGACCTTTATGTTGGTTGAATTACTTGGACATACTAATCATGGTTATGTTACTTGATCCCATTACTACCTTTCCTCTTCAATTCCCATTTTCTCTTCACCTCACCTATACATACCCCTAAAATGCAACACCCTCATTCCATCTTGACTAACAATATTTAGGTTTCCATATTGCTCTTTTCTTTCCCTTATGCTTAGGCAAATTGAACTATTTCTTTAGAGCCAGGCTATATGCTTCCTCCACTTCGCGAAACCTCCCTAACCACTCCATGTCTCACTGCTTCTTCATGTCTCTGAATGTATCATCAGGTCCCCTTGGATTCACACTCTATTTGTACTTGCCAGTTTTTTTCTGTGGGTTTTATCTTCTCCCTACAATAGATGTTTCTTGAGGACAGGTAGTAGGTGCTTTATCTTTCCCTTATTTTGTCAGCAATAAAGAACCCAGCACATGGGTGTGTGATCAAGAAGTACCATTCAATTAAATGTATAGTCATTTGTTTCTCTTGGCTGCAAATGCTGCAGTTATATTACCTAACACAAGGTTTTTCTTACTTTAAGTAATATTATCATAAGAGCTGAATAACTTTTGCTTTATACAATTTGCCACACCTTTACCACCATTTTATTTATTTCCTTAAATTGACTTTAAATTTTTTCTTTCTTTCATCCAACCACCCATGCANCAAATTTTATCTATAGATTCAACACAAAACCTATCAAAATCTGAGCATCAATTTAAAAACAGATACAGTCTGCTATTAATATTTTATAAAAGTGCAAAGCATTTAAAATATATAAAATAATGTTGAAAAGAACAAGTTTGAGGAACCACACTATCAGTTTTTGATATTGCTATAAGTGTACAATAGTTAAGACAATATCATATTTTCATTAAAAATAGATATAAAGATTTATTGTATAAAACAGTGAGACCTGTGTGTGTGTGTGTGTGAGTGTGTTTGTATTCAATTAATTTTCAGTTAAAGGGTCAAGGTAATTCAACATGTGAAAGAATAATGTTTTCACGAAATGAGTATGGAAAAACTAGATGTCCATTTTAGGAAAAAAAAGAACTTTGACTCTTGCTTCCTACATGCAAAAATTTACTGAACATGGGTTATATGACTAAACCAAAACCATACAATTTGAAGAAATGATAGGAGAAAATCTTCATGACTACTGGGGAACCACAATATCCCTCAATAGGACCTAAAAAGCAACACCCACAAAAGAAAAAAAGTATTATTAAGTGGACTTTATGAAACTTAAGGACTTTTAAATTTTATAAAAAATAAAAAATAAAACTTAGTATAGAGTATCCTAGCATATCCTCCTAAACGTGAGAGGGCTGTCTTGAATGTAAAGAAGGACAAGGTAGGGACTTCTACAGTGTGTTAACATTCCCTGTTGCTGTATAACATGGTTCAGTGAAGATTAACGTATTTTGGATTCTCCTACCCTTCATTAGGTTTTTGGTATTGATAGGTTTAAACATTAAGTGTCTATTTATTTTACTATTTTCTTGAGAAGATCGGGGGTTTAGAACTCAATATTTCCATAGTCTTATTTATGAGGTCTGATTAGTCAAAGCAAGAATAGGAACATTCTTTATAAACATTCTTCATAAACGTGGATATTACTTATTATTCATATAATCACAGATCTTGCAATCATGGTTACGTTCAAAACCCAAGTAGGGAGGCAAGGTGTGTTACACAGCTAGTATGCTTAGGCACTGTACTATGCAATTTATATATATATTACCTCATGTCATGTTTATGGAAACTTTGAGAGGTAGGTAATAGGCTTAATTTGTAGGTAAGGAAGCTGAGGTTTAACTAGGGCCACTCACCTGTTACCTGACTCACACCCTGTGTTTGGTCCCATCGCACCCTCATTCAACACTTTTTTATTATATCACAATCATGAAATTAGCAGACTAAACTTCCTCAGGTTCATTTATGAATCAGTAAACCAGATTTTCCAAAAGATGTCATGTAACAGAAATAGCAGTAATGAACCAGGTCTATCTCATTTTTAGAATGTTTCAAGTTTATATGAGACATCTATTTCCCTTTAACAAATCTTTGGCAAACTAAAATTTCTGAAATATCTTTGATCATAGGATCACAAAATTAGTTTGCTGGAAAGGATATTGAAAATAGTTTAATTCAAATTCTTCTTGTTAGCAGTGAGGGACCTGATATGCTCAAGTGTAAATTACCTTGCCCAAGGTCACACTAGAAGACTAGAGTCTTAAGTTATCAAATTCCAAATTCTGTCCTCTTGCCATTATTCAAACTGTCTCCAATAATACGGTAGTACAAAGTCTAGGGAGGATGAGAGTGTACAGTGAATCAGAGGAAAACAAGCAATCCTGGTGGCTTTCCTTACCACACACCAAGGAGAGCAGCGAGGATGTAATGGGAGTCGGCAGCAGGTCCGCAGGAGCCTGCAGCATGGAGGAGGTGGGTGAACCAGAAAGCAAATATCATTAGCATCAGATGTTAGATGGACAGTTTATTGATTTCCTTTTCACTTTAGTCACGATGCACGTCGGTAAATAGCAGATCATGTCATGGGAGCCAAGCTGGAACTTGGCAACAACAGAAGGAAGCAAAGCCTTGAAGGGGAGGCTGACTCCTGTGGCAAACACCTCACGTCTGTAGGTCCCTCATGTGCAGTAGTGCTTCAGATCAGAGAAGGTAACTTATTATGGTGTTCTGCCAAGTTCTACAAAGGACCTCAGCTCCCCACCTGTATCCTACAGTTTTTTGCTAATATTCACATTTAGATGAGAGAAATGAGAAACCTTGGGTATTTCCTTCCTGGGAAGAGAGAGGCTGGAGCTGATACTTCCATTATCATGTGGCAGATGAAAAGTGGAAAAACAGATTGGTGAAGAGTCTGTGAAGCTTCAGGTCCTCCCTGCCCTGTGTGAACTTGGCCCCACAAGGCCCAGTGCCTGCTCAGAAAAAAAAAAAAACATCTCTGGGTTCTGCGAATTCAGAGGTCGTAGCTTCCAGCCAGCAAGAATGCTACTAAATTGCAAACTGTCTTAACTGCCACCCAACACTTGCAGTGCCTTAAACCATCCACAAAGCAAGGAAAAGTATCATGAGCTCTGATTACCAGGAGGAGCTAAGGCTACTGTTATAAAAGGGGCAGGAAAACATGGTTGGCACCTAAATGATCCACATGGGAATATCTCAATCTTATCCAGAGAAAGGCTGGACAATTCAACCAGGGATGAAGATCTGTGACACCGCACTAAGGAAATCTATTTATACCAGCAGAGGGCCTAGGATGAAGAGTATATAAAATCAATGGCAGATTAAAGAAGGTTATATGTGTCTGTGTAGGCCTAGAAACCAGCTGCAGAAGGTTCTAATTAACAACACAAATTTTCTATTTATACATTTCATCCAGGCCAAAAAAAAAAAAAAAAAAAAAAAAGCCTACCAGAATACTGAAGAATCTTCTTCTAGAACTAATAAGACACAGGCAGATCCAAGTGCTCAAGAGGTGGACTGTTATAGACACAGTGTTGCACTGCCAAGATCTAATCCCTTTGGGACTGAATCACTCATTCTCTCAGCTCCTGGTTGTGTTAAAAGTCAAAAACTCAAAACTTGGTTTCCCTTCACAACATTTGCACTTGATAGAATAGAGCCACCTTGTCCAAGAATCTGCAGGCCTCATCCAGTGAGTGGAAGATAAGAGGGCCTGGAGGATCAGCTGAGGCCTCTGTTGTTACTATATGGCAGACAAATTTCTTCCTATATCTGACCCTGCCTCCCTTACTTTCCAAAGGTGTTGATTCTGAGAGGACTCCCCTGTATACTGCCTATATACTTCCTGGAAAGCTCACCTGTGACATTGTCATATTTTCCCTTTTCTGTGCCCTTCATTCCTTTCTGTAGTTTCATATGTATATTTGGGATAATTATTCCTTGGACTTTAGTATGCTCTGTAGGCAAATATATGGGCAATAGATTCTTCCAGATTAGTTAATCTGAAAATGTCCACAAATTGCTATAATTGTGGGATATATTCTCTCTGGGATAGAATTCTAGGATGGCACATTTTTTTTTTTTTCCTTTTGGGACTTTAAATACATCATTCAGTTGGCTTCTGTTGTTAAACATTTACATAATTAAATCAGCCAAAGGCTCATTGTTGTTTTCTTGAAGATAATGCATTTCCTCCCCCACCCTCCACCCCTGCTTCTGGAAGCTTTTAACGTATTATCAGTTTCTTTGGTTTTTAACTGTTTGTGTATGATTTGTCTAGATGAAGCTTTCTTTGTATTTTTCCTTCTTTGGATTCTTAGAGCTTATTGAATCTGTCAGTTTAAAAAAATGTCTAGTATTTCTCCATTTTTTCTTCTTTCTGAGATGTTTGATTCCATGCTTTGTATATCTCTTAAACATATCATATATATTTTTATAGTCTTCTTTTTTCTATTTTCTGTCATTTGGGGCTGCTGCCTTCAGTTTGGACATTTTCTACAGGCTTTCTGCTGCTTGTGATCTGATATTATACACAATACTTAATTTTAGTAATTGGATTTTTCATTTATAAAATTTTTGGTTTGATACATTTTTATGTATTGTCTTTGCTGAAAATTTCCCTCCTTTCTTCTATTTTCTTGAATATATTAGTTATAATTATTTTAACATTTCTGTTAGAGAAGTCCAATTTATTCTAGTATTTTCCTCTTTTCTTTTTTTTGATTGATTTGATATCACTTAGTCTTCAATTCTGCTGTATATCATAATGGATTGATTGGATGGAACTTGTGGTGGACTTATGAATGGAAAAAATAATTGAGAATCTAGGTGATATTTTCCTTCTGCAAAAATGCTTAAATTTTCTTATCAAGCTGGTAGTGTTGCAGCAAATAAGCTTTATCCTTTCAAGAATGGTTTTAGCCTTTTATTGATCTGTTTCAGTTTTGTCCGTAATTTTAGGGAATGGTCCTTACTCTTAAAGTCAAGCCCTTCTGGGGTATTAACAGAAATCCCACGGTGTTTATCACAGCCCCTCTTGGCAATATTTAAACTTCAGCTTCCACCTCTCCAGCACTGAGTGACTGCTGATATCTCTGTTTGGATTTTTCACTTCCTAGCATATATTATGTGCTGAGTTTTATGGAGTTTTCCCCATGCATTAAGAATTTGAGGATTATTCAATGATTTGAGAATATTGGTATGCAGAATTGGGGATGTATTTCTCTGTGATTTCCTTTCTTCCAAGACTTTGTTCCTTATATTTCTATTGTCTGGTGGTACTGGAGTTTGGTCTCTGATTTAAGATTTTTAAGTCCACTAAAACTGTCACTTACTGCTTGGGGATCTATTCCCTGTACTGCAAACTGGAAAATGCCCTCAGAAAAAACTCTATAGACTAATGTGTCACTCACCTTGTATATTTTCCTTATCTCAAGTATTGTGGTCCCTAAGAGTTACTAATTGATTCAGTTGCTCTTCAATGCAAACATATAATCATGTAAATCATATATAATATATGTGCACATGTATGTCTGTGTGTTTATAATTATTGTCTGTGAGAGAGTTAATCTAATCCACATCTTTGTGAGGTGGACCTCTGCCTCTTCTGCTAACTTTATTCTTTAATTTTCTCCTGCAACACAGTCTTCTTTTACCTTCTACTTCAACTTCAGTGTAATGAAGCATTTGTTCTTCTGAAGACTGCTCTTTCTTTTTTTGTCTTTTTCGTGACCGGTAAGGGAATCCCAACCCTTGGTGTGGTGTCTCCTGCACTGCGCTCAGCCAGTGAGCGCACGGGCCATTCCTATATAGGATCTGAACCTGAGGCGGGAGTGTCACTGCGCTCCCAGCGCCGCAGTCTCCCGAGTGTGCCACTGGGTCAGCCCAAGACTGCTCTTTCTTATGCTCCTGCTTTTACATATGGTAGTACCTCTTTTCTTAATA
>NW_007734993.1:0-18522 GCF_000696425.1 Galeopterus variegatus
CTTATAAAGCCATCAGAACCATGCCCATTACTCCATGAATGGATCAATCCATTCACAAGGGGACAGTCCTCACAATCCGATCATCTCTTAAAGGCCCCACTTATCAAATACCATAATTGGATTCCCACCCTCTTAGCACTGTTACAATGGGAGTCAAACTTCAGTGAGTTTTGAGGGGACATTCAATCCACAGCAACAAGCAACCACAAAATCTTAGTGGCATACAACTGCAACTAGTTAGGTTTCTCAGTCATATGTATATAGATCAGCTTAGTGTTAGGCTGAGGTCTGCAAGTCAGCTGGATTTGGTTGTTGGCTGTGGTCTGTTCCATGTCTCATTCTGGAGCCTAGGTTGAAGGTGCCTACCAGGGTCACACTCTTGATATCACGGAGATTAGAACACTTAGAAAGAAAAAAGGAAACATGCAATGCCACTTAAAGCCTAGCTTCAGAGCTGGCAGTCTGTCACTCTGCTTATATTTCCTTGGACAAGCCTAACATAAATGAGATGGGAAAGTGTTTTCTCCCACAGAGGGGTGGGGTTGAGGGAGGTACATAGTGGATATTTTCCAAACAATAACCTAACCTACAACATGTGCTTACAAATTTGGAATGGTTATATGTTCTTGTTGGATCGATTCTTTTATAGTTATTAAATGTGTCTTATATCTCTACTAATTTTTTTTGTGTTAATCTTATTTAGATATTAATATAGTTAAACTAATGGTTTTTTGGCGGGGGAAGTTAGGTTTTGCTTGGTATATGTTTCTCATCCTTTTACTGTCATCCTTAAGTGTCTTTATATTTTAAATATGTCTATTATAAGTAACATATCTTTGCATTTTGTTTTTTAATCCAATATGGGAATCTTTACCTTTTAACTGGGATGTTTAGTCAATTTACATTTAATGTAATTATTCATATATTCTGATATAAATTTACCATCTGACTGTTTTCTATAATCTCCATCTGTTCCATATTCCCTTTTTCACTCCTTTCTTGTCTTGTTTTGAATTTGCTAAGAATTTTTATATTACAATTTTCTTCTGTACTAACTTATTAAATATACTTTTTCCCACTATTTCACTGGTGGTGCTAGAGATTACAACATGCATTCTTGTCTTATTATAGCCTATTGTAAAGTAGTACTTTTGTTACTCTCCAAATAGTGCAAGGACCTTGGTATCTTTTAATTTTATTCTCCTTTCCTGCCTTTTGTGCTATGGCTGGCATGTGTGTGTGTTTTCTTCTGTACTAACTTATTAAATATACTTTTTCCCACTATTTCACTGGTGGTGCTAGAGATTACAACATGCATTCTTGTCTTATTATAGCCTATTGTAAAGTAGTACTTTTGTTACTCTCCAAATAGTGCAAGGACCTTGGTATCTTTTAATTTTATTCTCCTTTCCTGCCTTTTGTGCTATGGCTGGCATGTGTGTGTGTATACATGCATATTTTTAATTTCACATATATTTAATTGTATATATATATATATATATATATACACACATAGAGAGAGATTTAATTCTCTCTATATTTCAAATATGTATTTAAATATATATTTTAAATATATTTTAATTGAAATCTATCATATTTTAAATATTTATTTAAATTTATGTTTTTTGGGATTAGGTCCAGGCAAGATGGCTGACTAGAGATGTCTGGCACTCATCCCTCCCACAAAAAAGGACTAACACAACTAATACACAGCTCAAAATTGAGGAGAGGATCTGTGGGAAAGTGTGAGTGCAGCAAGAGACCGGTGAAATCCCCGTGGAGCATGAAAGCCCAGGATAGCAGCATAGAGAGGCGAGAAAAGTACACTACTTCAGCCACCAGGATGAGTGCAGGAGGGACTTTTCCTTGAGGTGATCAGGTAAGCAGAAGGCCCTCACCAACCTCCATTCTCACCACAGAAACCTGCAATTCCTGCTGGAGGAGAATATCACAGCCCTTATAAGCCCAGTGCCAAGTGTGGGGAGCTGCCTAGTATACATGCACTGTACCGCTCCAGAATAGGAGCACACATTGTGCCCTCCCTCCCTACGTCCACCTTCATGGCCCAAGCCATTGCAGTACTGCAGCATCCTGAAACCTTAGCTTCTGTTGGAACATGCCCTGCTCTGGGGCCAGTAGCTATTGCACTTCTCTAGCCTTAAGGTTCCTCTGTCATCCCAATGCACTCACATGAATGGCTACAATACCACGATCCTGGCAGTTTGGATCCTGGGCCCAGGAGTAGCTGTGGCTCCGGTTCTGTATGTCTGGGAATCCAACCCCAGGCCAGCTGAACTGAACTGCTGCACCTCACAACCTTGGCCAGAGATCAGACAGGTGGACCTGCCTCTCCTCCACCTCCAGCCAACTGAGCTCTGTGTGCCCATCCCACAACCTGAAAAAACAACTCTGGGGTTTCTACTCTAATGAAGGGTCCCTACCCTAATGAACATTCCCCTGAGCTGGTGAAGCTAAAGCATATTTGCACCCTCCAACAGGAGAAGTGGCTGGGCTGTTCTGCCCTTGGCAGGTTCCCTCTGTGATGTCACCCCAGGCCCAAGAAGTGGCTGGGTGGCCTTGCCATTGTCAGACACACTCCCAAGCCAACCCAGTGAAGTGTGATCTTGCCGCGCAGCCCTGAGAAGTAGCTAAGCAGCTCCACCCTTGGAAGATACATTCCCAAACCAACTGAGGAAGCACAACCTCACCCACAGCCCCAAGAAGCAGCTCAGCAGACCAGCCCCTAGAAGACCCACACCCAGCTAACCAAGCCAATATGTGTCTATACCCCAGACCCAGAGAAACAGCCTGGCTGTCCTGCCCCTGGTAAGCCCATCCCTGGTCAGAGAATCAGCAAGGTGACCCTATCACCAGCAAACTAGTCCCAGAGCCCCTAATAGGTCACATGCTTAGCCTGAGAATCAGCCCAGCACCCCTTATATGATATATAGTTTGCAAATATTTTCTCCTATTTTGAAGGTTGCCTTTTCATTCTCTTTTTTGTTTCCTTTGCTGTACTGAAGTCTTTTAGGGTCCATTGACAGATGACTTGATAAAGAAAATGTACATACGATGGAATGTTATTCAGGCTTAAAAAGAAGGAAATCCTGCCATTTGTGACAACACAAATTAACCTGGAGGACATTATTCTAAGTGAAATAAGCCATTCACAGAAGGACCAATACTGCATAATTCCATTTATATGAGTTAATTTCCAAAAAAAAAAAAAATAAGGAACTCTTACAGCTCAGTAGCAAAACAAAAACAAAAACAAAAACAAAACGGTCAACAGGTATATGAAAAGATTCTCAACATCATTAACTATCAATGAAACGAAAGTCCAAACTGCAGTGAGATATCACCTCACACCTGTTAAGATAGCTACTATCCAAAAAAAAAAAAAAAAAAAAAATTAAGGGTTGGCCAGTTAACCCTTGTACACTGTTGATGGGAACAGAGAAGGGTACAGCTGCTATAGAAAACAGTATGGAGGTTTCTCAAAAAATCAGAAATAGAACTACAATATGACCCTGCAATCCCTCTTCTGTTATTGTTGTGAAGTTGCTCACACAGAGGAATTCAAGACCAACATCAATATTACAGCTTTCTATTGGTCAACAACTCTTTTCGGTGTTACAGCTTTTTATCACTTGCAACCAAGGAGAGAAGGAACATCAAGCTCCAGTCTCCCCCAAGGATGGAAAAGGCCCACCTTATATAGCCAAAAACTTCCCGCCCAAGTTCCCATTTAGGTCCTCTTATGCAAACGAGGGATGCAAGTCTGTTAGTTCTGATTGGTTGGCTATGGGACACAGCTCATTGGTCAATTCTGGAGCCTAATTTGCATTCTGCCCTCGGGGCACTGCAAAACCGCTGTTACTTTCCCTCAGCACAGGGTGCAGGAAGCAAGTTAGGTTACAGAACCTAAAGTTTGTGATTAAAGCAGCCAACCATAAAATTCCTAAAACAGTCTCTCTAGTGGAAGGGGGCAGGTTTGACAATCAGAAATTGTGAGGTTCCCTGCTTCAGTATATATCCAAAGGAATTGAAATCAGGATCTTGAAGAGACATCTGCATTCCCATGTTCATTGAAGCATTATTCACAATAGCCAAGTATGTTTTGTACATTTTAAACAATCTCATTTATTTATTATAACAAACCTGTAAGTGGGAGGTCCCTCTTTATAAATTAAAAAAAAAAAAAAGGGTTGCAAAGGCCACTAACTTGCCTGAAGCCACTAAGCCAGTGAGTAACAAGGTCTCTCTCTCTCTCTCTCCTTCTCTCTCTCTCTCTGTCTTGCTTTCTTGCTCTTGTAGAATTTGTTTTATCATTTTATCTTCTACAGTAAACTGAAAACAATACATTTAGAATTTCTGCTTTTAAAATGATACATTTAGCACATGATGCAGTCTCTCATAGGAGACCCAAATCCTTCCAAAATATACCTACGGTCGTTAAGACAGTATAGTGCTATTGTAAGATCAAATAGATCAAGGAATGGAATAAGAAACTTAGAAATTAAAACTAATAAATATTAAAAATTTAGAACTCCAATTCTAAAATCTCCAAAAATCTCTAACACCAAAACATTTTTTTCAAAACGAATGTGGAGGCAAAACTGAAAGTTAAGTGACATGAGGCTATTTGTGAACTTAAAAAAAAAAACAACCCCCCTCCCCCCCCACTTAATGTGGAGGCAAAACTGAAAGTTAAGTGACATGAGGCTATTTGTGAACTTAAAAAAAAAAAAAAACAACCCCCCTCCCCCCCCACTTAGGGCCGGCCCCATGGCTCACTCGGGAGAGTGCAGCGCTGGTAGCGCCGAGGCCACAGGTTCGGATCCTATATAGGGATGGCTGGTGCACTCACTGGCTGAGCCCGGTGCAGACAACACCGTGCTGAGGGTTGCGATCTTCTTATCCGTCAAACAAACAAACAAAAGAACCCTTAAAAGTACCTAGTTTTGGGCCGCTGTGGTGCACTCCGGAGAGAGCGCGCTGGGAGCGCAGCGACGCTCCCCCCGCGGGTTCGGATCCTATATAGGACTGGCCGGTGCGCTCACTGGCTGAGCGCGGTGTGGGCGACACCACACCAAGGGTTGCGATCCCCTTACCGGTCACGAAAAAAACAAAAAAAAAAAAAAAAAAAAAAAGTACCTAGTTTTACTACAGAAATACTGCTGTGGGCGAGTGTGGCAGGCGCGGGTCGCGCTTCCCGCGCTCTGCACCGAGGTCCCTGGCGCCGGCTGGAGGACGCCGAGCAGTGAGGGGGCCCGAGCCGGGAGCGCCTGGGGCAGCGGTCGCTGCAGAGAGGAAGGAGGGGCGGCTCTTGGCCTCGGGGCCGTGAGACGAGTTTGAGGCCGGCCACTTAGGGGGACTCGGCGGAGGCAATCTCGCCCCGGAAGCCTTGCGGCGGGTGCAGGGCTGGGGGCCTGCGGGCCCCGCTCCGTGTCGGGTGCGCCGTTTCCAGAGTACACACAGGATTATGCAGAGCGTGGATGAGGGAAGCAGCGTGACGGTCGCTGGCGTCCCGTGCTGTGCAGCGCTCTCGCGCTTCCTCTGCCGGCGTTCCAAATCCCAGCACTGTTTGTGCAGCGCTTTGGCTTCCTTCAGTTCTTCAGGACCACCTGGAAAGTGTAGTGGGCTGGTTGAGTCTCTCAATTGAGAGGTCACTGGGAGTTTTCTTGGTAACAGTCTCAGTGTGAATGGGTGTGAACATCACTTGTCTGTGTTAAGTGCCTTGTCCTCACTTTGCTTTTATCTTTAAGGACATGATGTTTGTACCGAGAAATTTCTCTCCCTACCTGCAAAATATCACCCCAGTGACTCCCCTGACCCAAAGCAGTTTCCTTTGAATCAGCCAGTTCTTCCATATTCACGCTCTATGTTCATAGGATCCTCGCCTCCTTCCTAACGTTAGCCCATTTACCAAGAGCACTGAGAGATCAATCCTTTTAGACAGAAGTTTTCTGTATCATCAGTGTTTTGATAGGATCAGTGGAGATGCTCAAAGCATCACATTTACATTTAGTTTAATTTTTTTTAACCTTTGTGTCAAAAAGGAGTTGGGGAGTTGAGTGGAATTTCACCACAGCCCCACTGTTTAGAAAACATTGTTTTGATTCAGGTGTTATTTTTCATGCTTTAGTTTTGACTTGTCCTTGGAAGGCTAAAGGCAAAGGTATGGGGGCTAGGCCACTTCCTTGAAGCTCTCAGAGCTGTAGATGAGCCGTGTGAACCAATAGGTGTAATCTTACCCCAAATACTAGTATAGTGGAAATGTGGTTTATATGACCTTCTTGTTCGTCTAAAAAGTTTTTCCTCCTCTCTTCAGAGGTAGTTTTTCCTCCTCTCTTCAGAGGTAAAATAAAAGTAAACTACACTGTTCAGCTAAGGTCACAGTTTGGCCTAGCTGGTTTTGCTTACGGTCATGCTGCAATCTGTTGGGAAAATAGGGATCACATTTTTAAATCCTCTTCCCTCCCTTTTTTCCCCCTTGGAATTTAAATGGCTGGATTTTTTCTTTTTTTTCCCTGCTTACTACTCTTTTGTGGTGTTGAAAAAGGGATCTATACCTGAGATTAACTTAAACCCCTCCTTGATCTTCTTATTGCCTGTTCAGTTTTGTGTGAAGGAAATAACTGCCCCCAAGTTTTATGTCTTGCCTTCTCTGAGTCATTGGCAGAGCAGAGAGATGCATTGAGCAGTCCCAGGTTCTTTTCACTGATCATTTCTCTCTTTTCCTCCCTGACAGAGCCAGGGAATAGTCCCTGAGTTATGTCCAAATATAGCGCCTGCATTGGGGCGTGGATGGGAGTATGCAAGACAGTGTGTGCATGTGTGTGCGTGCACAGGTGCTGAGGAGTTGCGGTTGCTCCAGGCTCAGACTTATAGTAATTTGACCCTGCACTTGGGGTCTGTAAGTATAGTTACTTATGTCATTGTAATGATTTCACTCCTGTGACATTTTTATCAAACGTGTGAATAAATACATAAAGATAAATTTTAAAAAAAGAAATAGTAATATGTTTAACTGTTTGACTACAGGCATATTATATCATACGTGATACATTCCATATGTGTCTTTTCCAAAATTTGGGACAATCTCAAAAATGGATTAAAATATAGATGTGTAAAAGTAACTTCTTTGCTAACTTGTACTTTATTTTGTGCCTTCGACAGAAAGGTATCTAAGTCTTAGCGTTTTCACATGTACAGGCCTTAAAAAGCAATTTATTACTCAAAGAAGTTCTCAAAACTCAATTATATTTTTAAGGCTTCTGGTGGAAGAGAGGGGGTTAATAATTGTTCCTGTTCTATTTTAAATGAAGAAACACAAGTAGTCTCTAGGAATAGAAAAGAAGAGATAATAGAAGAGAAAGGGCGTGGTTGATTCAGGAAGATGCTCAAGGATAATGGTGCCCTTTCAGGTGCTTATTGAACATCCCTCCTGAGGGCCCACCTGGCACAAGATTCCTGACAAGGTGATGAAGAAAGAAATATAAGTCACACAATCTGGCCATGAACTTTCTCAGGACTGAGGGAAGAGTAAAATGATAAGGAGAAGTACCAGATTCTCTAAGCTGGGACCAAAAGACTCGAAACAGGATCAACTGGATGCCAGAACACTAGCTTTTACCCAGAAGTGACACTGAAGTGAACTGCTTTGAGTTTGATCATGACTCCAGACCTACCGTCAATTGGGAACTAAGCCTGCTTTTTGCAGAATCCAGTTGGAGCCCTTGCAGAAGACCACTGCTGCTGGAGAGAATTTCTTGCACATGTCTGAGCCCTGCTGCAGAGGCAGATGAGAACCTGGCTCAAGGTGCAGTGTGTGGTTTGGACTCGGGACAGTCCTGCTCAGTGAGGAGGTAAGTGAGCCAGATATATATCTAACTGGGAGGGATCTGAATGAGTATCAGTTACAAATTTATTAGAACTAGAAATGGAATCCAAGATGGGTAAGATTGTTGCTCAAAGTTGCACAACTGAGTAGTAACTGTCCTGTAAATTTGAGCTCTCTACCCACTTGCCCATTTGGGATTTTTCTGTTCTATTTCTTCATGTACCAGAATCTGGACCAAAAGAAAAAGAGAAAAAAGAGCTTTCTTTGAGATGGAGAATGAATGGCATGATGAATATAGAGACCAAAGAAGGAGTCTTTCTATTTCTGTTCAAAGATTCCTTAAGTCACTCATTTGTAAAGTTGTTTTATTAACTAAATATTTTGTTCAATGAAATAAAACTCACTACAAAAGCACATAATCACAGATAAAACAGATAAATGGAGAGCCATGGTGATTATAGTGCATGAGGTGGGGGTGGGGAGAGACCTGCACACTGGAGAAGCCTCAGTGCCTGCGGTGGCCCCTGAAGCACTGGGGCAACACAGCTGGGCTCCATGGAGCACAGTCAGAAAACTTTCACTAGAGTCTGGGATCCTGCAGGTTTCTTGTGTAAACTGAGGTCCATGTTCTGTATCCAGATGGGATTAAAATATGGCATAGTAGCTCTCGGGAGAGTATGATGAAGAGTGTGAAAAATCAAAAGTAAAAAGTTAAATTTGCTATATTTTTAGGAAGGGGAACAAGAAGAGAGTTGTTCTTTGTATGAATAAATCACTGTCCTTCATGTCTACAATCACTTACTTGATGCATTGCCATAAGAACTTCTTCAGATGCTTCACGTAGAGAAACAGGTGAGGGAAAACTCGAAAGACCATCTTAGACACCCCATTTTCCTTTTTACTTCTTTCATCCTGAATTGCTCTCAGTCCTCAATCTAGGTTTTCTTTTGTCTTATTTTTCTGGAATTTTCCATGACCCAGAAGCCCCCATCTCTCTTCCAAGAAGTCAAATCCCTTGATGCTCATATCTTTGTAAGCATTGAGACATCCTGGAGAGGGAGAACTTCAGACACGGTCAATGTCTCAAACTCTAAGGGATACCTCATATTCCTGCCTGGGCTCATAAGTCTCTTCAGTAGAATGCATGCCCTCCAAACCAAGGAAGTTTTTCCCATAAGCATAATTTTGCAGCATTACAAAGTAGTAAAAACATGGGATTTGCAGTCAATGGGTTTTGGGTGTGACTCCCAACTCCACCACTTTGTAAGGTCTATGACCGAGTATGTCACTTAAACTTTCTGACCCACAGAAATAGGGTCAGTGATACCTATGTTACCAGTTTTTGTAGGATTGAATGAGACCAAGTGCATTCAGACCTTGTTACAGTGCCTGGCATACATTATGCATCAAATAAATGATAGTTATTATCATATGAGTATGTAAATTGGTGGGTATAGGAAGGTGGATTGTAAAATGAGGTTTGGGGGAGGGAGGGAAAGAAGACAGGGAAGTAAGATTTTTTTTTTTTTCCGATGGGATAACAATATAAAATACAAATATAAAAATAAAAGTGGTGAGTCATTGTGTCCTGGCAAGAGGGCAGAGTGAATGTCTGGCGAGAACAAATGATGAAGAAGGCTTGGTAGTCAGGCTGAGAGGGACTGGGAGCCAGAATGCACTTTTCCTATTTTAAAAAATGCATTTACTGAAAACATAACTTTACAGCATAGGTGACATATTTCATGGGGAAAATTGCATAAACTTGACATTCTACAGATCCCCAATTTTTATTTTACCCATATACTATTTCAGTCTTCTGCATTATACAGTTTTTAAAAAAACTTTTATAAAGTATTTCATAGATTATAGAGACATAACATATGACTTAATTATATTCCCATTTTATATTTGAAAAAGTTATATATCTTGAAAAGTATTCACAGCTTTTTCAAAGTAATCATCAAGGGCCTTCTAACTCTGAGTTTAATGTTCATTTTACCACCACAGCAGCCACTGTAGAATCTTAGGGCATTCTGCAAACTCACATTGCCAAGGACTATTAGGATCACTCCTGTCCTCCCAGTCCACATCAGGCTCAACCCAAAACCTGTTACATCAACAAATATCTATTTATAGCACCAGAAAGAGAACTGGATGTGAAAAATCAGAACACGTGGCTTAGTCCTGGCTCTGCAACCATCTAGCTATGTGATCTGGTGCAAGTCACTGCTCTTCCCCACATTTTCCTCATCTAAAGACACAGAGGTCAGATAACATGTCTCTGAACGTTCCTCTCACATGAAACATGCCAAGAATTTAAGCTCTAATCATTCTGAAAAATAGCTTCCCACAGAAGGGCCTTTCTCACTTTGCCTCTGGTGTCTTTTTACTCATTTTAACTCTAGGGCTCACCTGATATTGGATGTTATCAGTTGCTGAGGAAAGGCTGGGGGTAGATCAAGAAGATAGAGACTGTGTGAGGTGTCTATAATCTAAGGAGTCAGAGAGCTGGTAGCAACGACTGTAGCTGAGGAGGCGTTCATTCTTTCATTCCACAAACATTTATTGAGAGCCTTCCAGCTGGGTCTACTGCATTTCTAAGACTGTGACACTTCCTTGATCCTCTTCTCTTATTCAGCAATTATTGAGCCAGTGACAATTGTTGGCATTTGGAAGTGCATCAGTGGAAAAAAACAAACAAACAAAGACAATGATCCTTGCCTGTATGTAATATGGAATAATATAAATTCTAGCAGGGGGAGATAATTTTTTAATGTACTAAATAAGTCAATTATTCAATAAGTTAGAAAGTGTTAAGTGTTATGGGGAAAAAGAAGGTGAGCTGAATAGGGCATTATGAGAGGTTGGGCAAGAGAAGGAAAGTTGCAGATTTAATGGGGTAATCAGATACTTCTTCATCCTCAGATTCAATCTCTGGCTTGAAACTAAAAAGTAAACTCTTCAGAGATCTAAAAAAATCTTATTCACTGAGAGTGACTCAGATCATTGTCCCATCAATTAAAGAAGTATTTGTTTCCTTCTAGGGACGGTATCTGTAAGAAACCATGAAAAATTTTAGCATTACTTATGAATTTGTACTTCTGGGACTGTCCAGTGACCCCTAGATTCAGACCATGCTCTTTGTGCTGTTCCTGGTGATTTATCTCCTGACCTTGATGGAGAATCCGATGATGCTGTTGGTGATCAACCCCGATTCTTGCCTCCACACCCCCATGTGCTTCTCTTCCTCAGACATTAGTCCTTCCTGGATACATGTTACTCCTCAGTCACTGTGCCCAATATACTGCAGAATTTTGTCTCAGAAAAAAATAACTCGGTGTAGGGCTGTGTCATCCAGAGTTTCCTTTTCATTCTTTCTGGGGGCACTGAAGGATGCTTGCTCTCTGCCATGACCGCTATGCTGCCATCTGCCACCCTCTGCTCTACACTGTGGTCATGAACAGGCCTCTGTGCATTGCAATGGTCAGTGCAGCAAGAGTGATGGAGTTTCTGAACTCACTAATGAACAGTCTTTGTATCCAGAACTTACAGTTCTGTGGTCCCAATATCACTCCCCACTTCATTTGTGAGCTGTCTTCACTGTTCCCTCTGTCCTGGGTTGATCCCACTGCTAACACCATCCTGCTAGCTGGATCTACTGCATTTCTAGCACTTGCAAAACTTCCCCTGACCCTCTTCTCTTACTCAAAAATTATGTTTGCCATTCTAAGTATCTCCTCCTAACTTATTGAATAATTGACTTATTTAGTACATTAAAAAATTATCTCACCCTGCTAGAATTTATATTATTCCATATTATATACAGGCAAGGATCATTGCCTTCTCTGCCTGCTCCTCCCACCTCACTGTGGTGTTTTCGTTCTATGTGATGGCTCTATTCAGGCACATCAGCACCGCTTCAGGACTGATCCTGGAGCTAATAGTCTCTATACAGTGTAGTGTGATAACATTCTTGCTACACTCCCTCATCTACAGCCAAGAACCAGGAGGTGAAGGCAGCTCTGCAGAGGATGCTAAGGCAGCAAATGTGTGTCTCCGAGTAAGAAAGGGCAACAGGATGTTTGTTTTATGAAAGAATCAATCTACAGGGAAAACAACTTTGTGAACTCAGGGCTCCTGTGGAACTTGTCTTTTAATTAAATTCAACTATATTTATTCCTTATTCAAAGTGAAGAGAACTCCAAAAGCTAAGAAATATGGTACTTGGCCCATCCTAAATCTGAGGAAAAGGTTCACGATGTGTCGGCTTCTATGACAGCCTTTGAAAATTAATCTAGAAGGGGTAATCCGGCTAAAGATGAGAAGGTGGGACAAGAACGAAGACCCTGAGCCCAGAACTTTTATTTACAGAGTTACACAAAGGAGCCCGTTAATAAAAGGGAACTGAACAAGTAGACTAGATACAGACGATGCTCTAGAATGAGACAGTTCAGCACCTTCCATTCACATGATCCAGTGGTGGCACAGGCATCAAACGGCATGTGTGTTTGCAAAATATCAAGCAATGATGAAAATAAAGGATGGGCATATTAAATATCCATTGACAGATGAATGGATAAAGAAACTGTAGCATATACGTACAATTAAATATCATTTAGCCTTTAAAGGATGGGCATATTAAATATCCATTGACAGATGAATGGATAAAGAAACTGTAGCATATACATACAATTAAATATCATTTAGCCTTTAAAAAAAAAAGAAGGAAATCCTGTCATATGCTACGACATGAATGAACCTTGAGAATATTATGCTAAGTAAAATAAGCTAATCACAAAAATATAAATTCTGTATGATTCCACTTATATGAGGTATCTGGTGGTTGACAGGGGTTGGAAGAAGGTAGAAATTGTAGCTGCTGTTCAATGGATATAGAATTTCAGTCATGCAAGATGAAAAAGGTATAGAGATCTGCTGTATAAAAATGTGCATATAGTGAACAATACTGTACTGTACATTTAAAAATTTGTTAAGAGGGTAGATTTCATGTTACATGTTCTTTACCCCTGTGTGTGTGTGTGTGTATGTGTGTGTGTGTGTGTGTGTGTGTAGAGAGGGAAAGAGAGAGAGAGAGAGAGAAAGACATATTGTCACACTAAAAATTGGTACTGTATTTTGCTACAATCTGCTCCCTGAGGGCATACATGATAAAACATAGCATTTGAATTTGATGTATACACACTGTAAACCAAAGAAAAATCAGTAGAAGTTGCATGATGTTGACTAAAACATCAAGGCCATTTTTTCATCTATCACCTTAGCAAACATGAAGAAATATGAAACTACACACTGTAAACCAAAGAAAAATCAGTAGAAGTTGCATGATGTTGACTAAAACATCAAGGTCATTTTTTCATCTATCACCTTAGCAAACATGAAGAAATATGAAACACACGATAAAATGGGCAAACAGATACAAGTATATATTGTTGACCACAATTTATATTGGTAAATCATTTCAGAAATCAATCTAGTTATATGTAACAAGAGTGATAACACGGTAGTGCATGTTTTAAAACCCTCTCCTTTTCATAAGTGAAGAAGTTCTCACCCTTTTCCTAAAATGAAGAGGTGCCCAATCTCAATAATCATTGTATCCACTGTTGGGTATATAAATTACTCCTCAAATTCCATCATAGTCCCACTGAATATCTGTTCCTTAAAGATTAAACTGTAATGTTAAACAATTTATATACAAAATAAAAAACAGAAGGAGAGAGGAAAAAATTGTCAGGATGTACAAACAGATACATACATCTAACAAGAAAAGAGAAACTATGCAAATTTACTACAGTTCTCATTTCTCCAATTGGTCATGAGGCCATAAGTGATATCCACGGCTTGCTTCTTCATTATTCATTTTATATTTCCTCTGCCCTCAGGCAGAATCTGGCCAGAATTCTTTACCGAGTGACCTAGTGAAGTAACCCAAATCTTCATTCCTGAAGGGTCTGAGTCCTCAATTGTTCTGCCTTTGGGAGTGGGGCTTGTTAATGCTAATAGTTTTCTATTAACCTTTGCTACTGGGTGTGGAACGACTAAGAGTAAGTTCAGAGGATCCCCAGAACTCTGCACATAGTCAGCCTTGTCCCCATTAGGTGGTAGCCACCCAATTTCCCCATAGTAATCAGGACCAGTAACTCTAGCCGGTCAAGTAACCTCTTTTTCTGTCTTTGATTCAGAGGAATGAAGAGTTCAATACGGCCAGCTGGCTGTCTCATCTTCCAATTCATTGGAACCATTGATATGTCTCTGGTTGAAGCTTTTCTCCTTGGGGATTAAAACCTCCAAATCAGCAGAGCTCAAGGTTGCTGGGATGAGCTATTGGATATAATATTTAGAGGACCACTTACTCTTTAACCCCTTGATTCCCAGGCTCATATATGGGAGAGACAACAACACTTAATGGTCTCTGATTCAAAGAATATCTTGCATTTGTTAACATAGGATCCTGTCTTTCTGGGTGTTGCCTACCAATTGGTGCCATAACTGAGTCTTCAGTAAGCACCCTCCACCTTTCAGTTATCCTAGTCATATCTGGTCGACGGGGTATGTGGTAAGCCCAATAAAAGCCATGAGCAAGAGTTCATTGTTGCACTTCTTTTCCTGTGTAAGGAATTCCTCAACAAGAATCAATGTGTATTAGAGTCTGACTCCATTTTTTGATGTTTGACAGCTAACAGCTTTTAAGCTTTATCTCTCCCTCTTCTCTGTCTTCCCACTTCTAGGCAAGCTGATAAAGTACAGGTGCTCCCACCTTTGATGTTAGAAGGAAGTTCGAACCATCCATGAGAACTCTTAGCCCAGCTCCCCCCACCCCCCGCCGCCCCCAGCCTCCATAAAAACCCCTAGTCGGTCTCCTTTCCTTGTTTTCTCAAGCCATTATTGGACCTGCTTGGGAGCTGCCCTGCTCACCTCAGAAAGCTTTATTATGTAACCATTAAACTTTTTATACCTGTTTGGTGTGTGTTTGGCCATCATCAGTCTCAATATCTCAAGCAAGTTTTGGGTGGCGGTCCATTTGTTTCTGCAGGGTCACTATAACACAATGCAATGTGGAATGCCATGAAAGTAGAAGAGTCATTCTGTGATTCCACAAAAGATGGTGCTGACAGCAACATTATAGGCAGGGAATGTAAATTCATATCCAGAATATGTGTCTGTTCCAGTGAGAACAAGACTCTGCTCACTCCATAATAGAACAGTTCCAATGTAATCAACTTGACACTAGATGACTGACTTCTTCTCCTGGTTAACAGTGCATATTGAGGATTCAGTATTGGTCTCTGCTGTTGGCAGAGTAGGCATTCAGCAGTAGCATTGTCAAAGTCAGCCTGGATAATGGGAAGTTCATGCTGTTGGTTATAGACATAGACTCCATCACTGCCACAAAGGCCGCTTTTTCCCAGGGACCCATCTATCAAGCACTGGAGTGGCTGAAAAAAAAAATCTGTGGATTTCACTGACTGAAATCCATAGAGTGTATCATTCTGTCTAATTATCAAGAGTTTCCTCTGCTGTGGATGTTTTTTGATGGGCATTCACGTGGGGCACAATTATCTTCACAGTCCTCGCCCATTCTGAGAGTTTCATCCACATATATCTTCCCCAGATCTCTTTGTTACCAATCTTTCCGTGATATTCTTTCTAAATCGCTCACCATTCAGAAAAACCATTAGCAACAGCCTGTAGTTAGTGTAGACCCGCACTTCTGGCCATCTTATTCTAGACATAGTGGACAACTAAGTGTAGTGTTTAAATTTCTGCCTACTGGGAAGATTTTCCTTTATGATTGTCCCTCAGGATCATACCCCTGAGTGGGGCTATGATGTGTCAGCTGTATACTTACAGGTGGTACCAGCATATTGTGCAGATCCACCTATAAATCGGATTCCAGTTTTTCATCTTCAATCAACTGGTCATATTGAATACTCTATCCATGGATTGAGAGAGAGGAAGCAATGCAGAAGATGCTGGTGTAAAGGAGTCTAAAGCACATTCTCATGCAAATTACCCATGACTTCTGGATTTGTTCAAGCCTTATGTACCATTTCCATTTGATAATAAATTGATGCTGCACATACCTAATCTTATGACTAGGTGGGTCGAACAACACCCAATTCATAATGGGAAACTCAGGCCAAATGTCCATCTGAGGTTCATGGTTAAGCATTCAGTCTCAAGAAAAGCCCAGTAACAAGCCAGAGCCTATTTTCAAAAAAGGAGAATAGTTATCTGAAGAAGAGTGTATAAACTTGCTTCCAAATCCTAGAGGTCTGTACTACGATTCCCCTATTGGCCCCATATAGCAACCTCATTTGTCATGGATCCATTGAGTATCATTAGGTTTTCTGACTCACAAGGTCAAAAAAAGACCTATAAAGCATTGTGCCTCTATTTTCTTGCAGAGATTACAAAGTGCAGCAACTTATCTTTCATTTTGGATGGTATATGTCAACATTCCTCAGATCACTAAGTGACCAGAAACTTCACTGAAATGGAAGGCATATGATTTTTTGTAAGTTTCATCTCCCTCTGGTTCACATAATCTTTTTCTTAATAATAAAAAGGCAGCTTTATAAATATATATGCATGTAAATATATTAAAAATGCTAATATTGTGGGGAGACTAACGATTATGTGCTTTGTTAAATAATTTCATGGAGTTTCTACTTATCTTTTCCTGTCTTTTTTTCTATTTTTATATATTCAAAGGGAAAATCATACATGAAGTCTACTCAGTGTTATGGGTATAAGCTTTTGAAATTAATCATTGATAGATAGGTAATTAAGTAACTTCCAGTTTTTGGAAGTAACTCTCAGAGCTAGAATAAAATGTGTAATTAACTTAAATGGGGAGAAAATACAGAATCCCCTCATCTTCTTTCTTTCTTTCATTTTTCTTTTTGCATTTAAAAAATGTTATTTTAACATTTACTTGCACATCTTTGTGTGGTACAGTGTGTCGTTTAAATACATGCAAATACTGCACAATGATTCACTTGGGGTAGAAAGCATAGTTCTGTACCCATGAGTTTACCATTTCTCCTCTCTCCTGTTCCCCTTCTCTTCCTGGCCTCTGGTAACCATTATTCTATTATACTTCTATAAGAACCACTTTTTTTTTTTTTTTAGATTTCACATATGAGTGATATCATGCAGTATTTGTCTTTCTGAGCCTGACACTTCACTTAACATGATGGTTTCCGGTTCCATCCATGTCACTGCAAGTGGGATATTATTTTTAATAGCTGAATAGTATTCCAGTGTGCGTGTGTGTGTGTGTGTGTGTGTGTGTGTGTGTGTGTGTATACACCACAGGTTTTTTTAATTCATTCATCCACTGATGAACATTCAGGTTGATACCATCTCTTGGCTATTGTGAATAGTGGTGTAATGAACATGATAGTGCAAGTGTTTTTTGATATATTGATTTCATACCCTTTGGGTATGTACCCAGTAGTGGGANAAAATACAGAATCCCCTCATCTTCTTTCTTTCTTTCATTTTTCTTTTTGCATTTAAAAAATGTTATTTTAACATTTACTTGCACATCTTTGTGTGGTACAGTGTGTCGTTTAAATACATGCAAATACTGCACAATGATTCACTTGGGGTAGAAAGCATAGTTCTGTACCCATTAGTTTACCATTTCTCCTCTCTCCTGTTCCGCTTCTCTTCCTGGCCTCTGGTAACCATTATTCTATTATACTTCTATAAGAACCACATTTTTTTTTTTTTTTTTTTTTAGATTTCACATATGAGTGATATCATGCAGTATTTGTCTTTCTGAGCCTGACACTTCACTTAACATGATGGTTTCCGGTTCCATCCATGTCACTGCAAGTGGGATATTATTTTTTATAGCTGAATAGTATTCCAGTGTGTGTGTGTGTGTGTGTGTGTGCGTGTGCATGCGTGCGTGTGTGTGTGTGTGTGTGTGTGTGTGTATACACCACAGGTTTTTTAAATTCATTCATCCACTGATGAACATTCAGGTTGATACCATCTCTTGGCTATTGTGAATAGTGGTGTAATGAACATGAGAGTGCAAGTGTTTTTTGATATATTGATTTCATACCCTTTGGGTATGTACCCAGTAGTGGGATAGCTACATCATAAGTTAGATCTATTTTTAGTTCTCTGAAAAATCTCCATAGTGTTTTCCACAATGGCTGCAGCAATTTACATCCCCACCAGCAATATAGAAGAGTTCCCTTTTCTCTGTATCCTCACCAGCATTTGCTATCTTTTGATAATAGCCATTCTAACTGGAGTGAGATGATATCTCATTGTGGTTTTAATTTGCATTTCCTTGGTGATTAGTGATGTTGAGCTTTTTTCCCTTAACATTCTTATTTTATTTTTTTAGTTGTACGTGTTTATGGGGTACGGCTTCTTGTTTCAATATGTGCATATATTGTATAATGATCTAATCAGAATAGTTAGTATATTTATCACCTAAAATTTTATTACTTCTTTATGGTTATAACATTCAAAATCCTCTTTTCTGGCTATCTTGAAATATATAATACAGTATTATTACCTATTGTCATCCTAGGGCACTAGGACTTATTCTTGCTATCTAACTGTAACTTTGTAACTTCGTACCAGTCTACCTACCAATCTTTTTTTTTTTTTTTTTTTTTTTTTTT